>NW_013668841.1:122293-127497 GCF_000517525.1 Limulus polyphemus
GCATAATGTCCTGTCACGCCACAGAGCTTCTGTACAGCTTCTGGTACTCATTTGTGATCTAGCACTTAGATACTCACAAGAGTTTGCTGAGATGCAGAATCTATGACAAAGTTGCACCTTTGGCCATCCAGCTTTCCTGTCACATAGATACTATGTGTGCTTGCCATTTTACACTTAGCTGTTGGGACTTTCATGATGGGGGTTGGTGGGCGTCCCTCAGCACCAACCACTACTGGTTTCCCAAAGCTGACTTATTGGTAATATTCTTCTTACACTGGCTCCTCATGTGTCTTTGGTCTCCACAGTTCCAACAACCTTTCTGGTTTAGAAATAATTACACTCAAAAAAGGGTAAAATTAAGACACAGAAAACAATGAAATTATAAAAATATATTTTTCTGCAGTTATTAGCATATTCCATTATACAATGGTCAAGAAGGTCATTAAGTTCCTTTTGCTCTAGCTACCTATTGTTCAGTGTGATTTTTACCGAGAGTAACACCTTTTGTTACACCCAATGGAAATATAGCTGTAAGATTACTAGTATTATGTGAAGTTAGACGTGTAACTTTCTTCTGGCAGTCAGGTGACATCATATTTCATTTGGAATGACCAGTCACATGTTTAACGCTAATCACTTTGGGCAAAGCTGACTTTAACTATTTAAGTAGTTAATGTGAGATTTATTCTGCCTGAAACACAATCTCAATATATACAGTCCGAAACAGGAGATTACTGAATTAGTTAATTATCTGATTTAGAGTATCTTTAGAACTAACTCTAGTGGAAGTGACTGTTTGTAGTGACGCGTAAAGTATGTCTTTTCAGTGCAGTGTATTTGTTTTGAGTAAAGAGAATTCAGTTTAATTATATGCTTGTGTTTAGTCTTTATTACTGGTTCAGTTAGACATGTAATATGGAATTATTTCATGGTAGATATCTTGACAAATATCTCATCATTAAGCAAACCTGTCTTGTCATTCTTAAAGGAACTCAGTTTTATCTGAACATACTACTACATTATGAGTATCACACTGTTTGTTTCACAGAATTTCTTTGACAATTGGCTAGATAGTATGAGTGATTATCGCAAGATATCAGACCAATTTCACTTCTAATCCTTGCTTGATAACTTTGAAATAAACGTAAGTGTAAATTTGTCCTTTTAGCTCATGTCTATATTCTAGGTAATTTATCAGTTAATTAACATCAGCTCTCATAATAGTATAATAATTGAGCAGCTGTTATGTGATGGCCTATAGACATCTCTCAATGAAACTGCTTGATAGTGCAGAAAGCAAGGATCAGAATAATATTTTACTTTTATTAATCTTGCATCAATAAACCACTAATTTGTTAACAATAAAGTAGCTATCATAGAATTTAGGGCATACGGCATATCATAAGACACAACTTAATAGTTTGATAAGTATGAAAGTGACTCACTTTTACTCATGATCTTTCAATACAGTGGCCCTCTTAATTGTTGCTCAGGTAGTAAAACCCAGCAGCATCAATCAGAAGACCATTGTCAGCCTCTTGGATAACCATCGGAGTTGTCATGTGGCTCTGCCTCTTGGACAGCCAGTTATGTACTTCCAGCGTCTTTATCCTCATCTGCTGAGTTGACATGATGTAAAAAATAACTTTAATATTCCATGACTCGTTAGGGCATGCTCTAGCTTATGACCATACATTTTGACAATAGGCCTGCAGTGCAATTTCCATTGCAAAAAAGGTCCTATTGTAAGACTGTTATGTCCAATGCACACCATTCCTCTCTGAGTACTTTACACAATCTATCTAGTTTACAAGAATAATTTAAGTAGTTAGCATGAGATTTATTCAGTCCAGTCGATATTCTGTTTGGCCCATTTGAACCTCACTTTCTTCATCTTGTTGGCGAGGAGAGGTTTCTTTCTGGACAGTCTTGTTGAGCTCCCAATAAGACTGGCTAAACCCAGGTGGAACGGAGTGATGCATGCGGTGACAGCGCCCCTGAAGTTTCCTCCCATACCATTTTGAGATCTGAGGATGACAATCGACGATTCTGCAGGCTCATGTATTTCATAACACGATAATCAGCTCCTGTGGAAGCTTCTTCCTACCACTTCCCTTCCGCCACTCCACAGAGCTTTAAATGTAATGCTTCCAGCAATCTGCTTTGTAGAAAGTCCCTCTTTGTTCAAAGAAATGATGACTGCTTTAGCCGTGGAGCTGCTTCGCAACCTTTGACATTGGTAGCACTACATGCTTGTTGTAGCAGATAGGTTTCTAAACTGACTCTCAGAAAGAACCTCTATTTATAGCCAAAAAAAAAAAACAGCTGATGCAATACCCAGACAGCCTATAAAGCTGCAGATGTAATAATTAGACAATATTATATCATCCATGTAACACATTTGCACCTAAATGCACAAGGGCCTCAAAATAGACGATGATTCCAAAGTGTGAAAATATTGGGTGAAGGTATAAATTTTTCTACCACTGTATATTTCCATTATAAAGATTATTTTGTATTGTTTGATTAGTAAATGGACTTAAGACCAACTTAAATTTCCCAAGCTGGCCAAAACTCGTGAGATATAATTGCAATCACTGACAAAAGTGTGGATACCCAACAAATGAAAGAATTTATTCTAATATTTATAAGTAAGAATGTAACACTAGTATATTTAATTAGCCATGATTTTTCCTGAGTTGATATTTAATTAAGATATATATATAACTTGCTTTGATAAGAAGTTGAAACACATAAACTGTTGTGAATAATGATGTTCCTTTATTTGTTCACTTGTATATTTGTTTTTCTTTGCTGTTATTAATTCTTTGCATAACACTGTGATAGTTGAAACAGCAAATAATTTTGCCATTCTATAATTTGTATATAATGTATTTTTATTTAGGTATATTCAGATAAATTTTGTAAACCTGCATCTAGTTATTCACATCCATGTTTACCAGATATCATAAGGTCGAAACAGTTAAAGGTTACATACTGTTGGTTTTGTTCTTAAATCTCATCTTGTATGTGTTTATATATAGACTTCTATGTAAATAGATAATATAAAACTAGCTTGAAATAACTTAGAATTGTATATGAACCATTGATTGAAGTATTTAACCTGTGAACTTGTATAATACTCGACGAAAGCTTTGCCTGAGTATAAAAGTGAGGTATTTCCATAGTTATCTTTCTCTTGAACTCAGCAGCTAGATAACAGTTACACAGAAAGAAGATAGCCAAGAATTTGGTAACATACACATACATCAATGTGAATAAAAGTCTTCTTTCTTTACTTTCTCTTTTCGTGCCCATATTTAATTTATTATTTGCTTAATAGTCCTGAACCTGTGTTTTATGCTTTTATATTAGGCATCATTCTATCTGAATAATGGAACATTACTGCATTTTGCAGACACTTGATATCTACCGGAATATAACATGTAACACTCCTTGGGATGCGTTTAACCTCACTAATGGGACCGACATAGAAACAAGGCCAAGCAAGTATAATCTTTATGGAACTGTGTAGTCTAATGTAGTGTAATGTATGTCTAATGTAGAGGATAATGAAAGTTTACAACCTTCGTAAATCCAGTTTATAAGCACGATGCTAAGTTTATTAAGAACACCAGCATAAAAAGTTTTGAAGAATTATCTAAATATACTTTAATATAGTGATATTTATATCACCACCCAATGCAAGGTGATCCTCTACTAAAATATAATAACTTGCGAACCTACATTTTTGAAATATGTATATCTTAAAACCTGTAATTACCTATTTTCATGCTTTCTGTCAGGAGCAAACATCTCATGCCATTTTCATCACATATCCGTTCCACTAGAATACTTGTCAAATAAGAAAATATCGCTACAACCGTGCATTTAAAGTAAGGCCTTTATGTAGCACCTTATGCATATAAACACTAGTTTTGTTTATATTTATATACATAGGTTACTGTGCATGAGCTTTATGCTAAACGCAACTTTATTACAAATGTAACAACCCGAATTTAATTTTTTTGTGCACTTTAGTACTTAATGCTTAAATCTGCTCTGTTAAAAGCACACAAACTCGCTTTTTTCACCTTATAATTCACCTTTGTGTGATATTTGGTATAGATCAGTTTGATAGTTTTGGCATATTTAGAGTGATAGCGGACAGAAATGGCTAATATTACATACTCTACATATAGTTCGAGGCTGTAACATTGCCTGATGGCTCTCTAGACAGCTGGAACCTGTGTATCACAGTCCTTTCACTCTTCATAGGAGGCACCATTGAGGCATTCTCTGGGAGGCGGTTGACAAGGAAGTTACCTATTCTTTTTTTTTCGATTCCAAATCCACAAGCTTTAGATACTTCAGCCTCTTAAAAGTGTGTGTTTATGGCTTTTTTAATTATTGGTTGTTATTAGTGCAATATGTTTAACTAAAACTACCATGGATTGGTAACATTTCAACAAAATTTGAAAAACAATCGAAAACGGCCATTACTAAATGTTTTCCTGCAGTGAACTTCTACTGTGCTTATCCACACGTAAGTTGTTGCCTGCAACACACAAAGATGCGATACTTACCACACAGAAAAGTATGGTTCTTTATGAATTCTCGTGCCACTGTGAATGTCGGTACGTAAGTCGCACTTCACAAAGATTGCAGGATAGAATTAAACAACATGTACCCACATCCATAAAAACTAAAAGTGTAAAAATAAATAATTTACCGTGTCGCTCCTGTAAAACAAAAGTTCTACCACCAAAATGTGAATCAGCGATTGGCCAGCATTTACTAGTGAACCAGACTTGTGCTGAGAACTACACGGATAGCAGGTTTGAAATTATTGCAAATGGTCGGTCGACCTTTCATCTCTATATTTTGGAAGCCACCTTTATTAAAACACACAAACCTGTCCTTTGCCGCCAAAAAGAATTCCTATACAAGCTACACATCCTTCAGTTGGTCTGTGACATTTCTTGATTGGCTAAAGGACATACCAATCAGTGATTACCTTACCGGCCTACATTGATCTGACTCATTTTATATGCTGTACCATTTCCTATAGATCAGTTTCCAGACGGTTCTGCTATAATTAGTGTCTGGCAAAAAGCTTCAACCGACAATTGGTCCAGTTATCAACGCTATTTTCAAGTTTTGAACAATTCGACTTTTAAGATCTACGTATCTACATGAATCGA
>NW_013668841.1:128087-129931 GCF_000517525.1 Limulus polyphemus
TGTCCCTGTTGTGACATAGTCCTTTCTGTTACAGGTTTTCTAGCCACTGCTGTTGTCTCTCTTCTTGTTCTTCTTGTTTCTTTTGCTGTTCTTGTATTGCTGCCATCGAATCTGCTAAGCTGTAGTTTGATTTGCCACTTCTCATTTCCATCTTCTTTTTTTATCCCACTTTTGACACCAATTTGTTGTGTATCTGCTCGTTTGTTAATTTCCGGTATAAATTTTTATCGCCGAACTTCAGCGATACAAGTCCTTTCTTAATTAAAACTAGTTTATTCTTTCTCGATACAACTTTGTAATACACAGAATTTTCACAGTCACTTTAAACTTAACTACTTTTATAAACACAGGCTATAAATCACAGTGATTCACACACTTTACTTACGATACCTACTGTTTGCTTGACTCAATTATCTCTCTATATATCTATTTATCATTGCAATGGTGGGGTAGCCGATCTGTAGCTTCACAGCAGCCACGTTCCTTACACCCTCCAGAAATTTGGTCCTCAAGTCTTCTGGAGTAATGTCCAGAATAGCAGGAGAAAAAACAGTCCCAGAGTCATAAACTTGGTTAATGACAAGACCAAATGTGAAGGGAGAAATGTCTAACATATTTAACAACGTTGCCTCAGATGCACCAACATTATCATCTTTCTTAATCAAACTTCAGCTGAATTCTGAATAACGCTTCACGAAACGTCATTATGTAATATACGATTGAATATCCTAGAGCCTTACATCACATCCTTAGAACAAGATTTGCACCACACCCTAAGAACGTTCCAAATGTTCCAGGCCCATCTTAACTTCCCGAACTTATCGTTGTCATCAATGGCTCGCAGTTCTCTCTAGCTAACAAACATAATTAAAAATATGTAGCTTATAACATTCCTCAATATCCATTTATTGAACCTACAATGTCAAATCTATTTTTTATGTTGAATTATAGAATTTATTCGGCTTTTGTCACTTCTGCTTTATCACCTTTATACAATAGAGTATACATCAAAGAAAAAAAAAATTGCCCCCCAGTGGCACAGTGGCATGTCTGCGGACTTACAACGCTAGAAACCGGGTTTCGATACTCGTGGTGGGCAGAGCACAGATAGCCCATTGTGTAACTTTGTGCTTAATTCCACACAAACAAACAAATCAAAGAAAAAATAATGGTGTTTTAACGTGCTTTATCATTGGAAAAGTTATTTTGAAAAGTTATTTGGTTAAAATAGGGCCAAGCCCAATCCAATAACGAATTAATTTATTTCTTCAGTAACGTTTGTTACAGGCACTTTATCTTCTAGACTAAATTTCATAAATGAACTTTCAATATAAAATCCGCAACTAAATGTAGACCTAATTTCAAATACAACGTTTCAATATAAACTGCGAAAAAAATTTTCGTCACGAAGCTAATCGATTGATAAACAACGCTAATTCACCGAGTAACTTAAAAGCAGAATAGACACGATAACTCTCACTTCTAACATTAAATAACTTTTTTGACACTAAACTATCTGACTGTCATTGAACTAACTGAATCATCACTGGTTACTCATATCTATTTAGTAACTCTCTTTTTACATAGCCCAGTGTTACGTCTCCGTTCGTTAGTTAATTTTCCGTAAATTCGTTCCGACGAAACTTTAGCGACACAAGTCCTTTCTTAGATGAAACTGGTTTATTCTTTCTGAATATAACTTTGCGATACACTTAATTTCAACAGTCGCGCTACAACAAACGCTATAATTCTCAACTAACGTCTCACGTGCTCGACTTCAACAGTACTCAGTTCAATTACACATTGTTGCCGTCAATTTGTGACCGTCTTATATATATACAAGA
>NW_013668841.1:130931-132448 GCF_000517525.1 Limulus polyphemus
ATTACTAAAATTTGTATCGAGAAAGAATAAACTAGTTTTGATCAAGAAATGACTTGTATCGCTGAAGTTTCTCGGAAAGAATTTCTACCGGAAGTTATCAAACAAGCAGATACGTAACAATATGAACAGTGCACAGATGCAGTAATAATCCATCCTGTCTTTTTCTTTGCTTTTTATAACGCCATATTTCTTTGAGGTACTAATCGTTCAGGTAGTTCAAAACAGCGTAAATCATTGCATAACTGAAATATATTTCAACTTGTTCAGATGCATTTATAAGGTTAGAATATGAATTATAAAGACTACGACAAGTTTAATGGAAATTATTTCAACTAGTGGAATTGGACTAGCATTTAGTTTTTTTTCAGAACTTGAATGTACAACTTTTAAATGAACAGCATTTTTCGCACTTCAGATCAAGTAATAGTCCACAGATGAATTAGACCCTAATATCTTGCACACTAAAGATCCGTAATAATGCACTGGTGAGATTGACACCAGCACTTTGTACACTACAGATCCAATAATAATATCCTGATGAGGCAGACACAATCACTTTACACACTACAGATCCAGTAATAACACACTGATGAAGCAGACACCAGCACTTTGCACACTATAAATTTACTAATAACACATTGATGAGTTATAACACGACACTTTACACATTACAGATCATGTAACAATGCATAGACAATAAATTGACTAGTGACTTAGACACCGGCATTTTGCATAGTTCGTGTGACCATACACTGGTTAGTTTGGCATCGTACTTTGCACAATACAGATCCAGTAATCATGACACTGGTGAATTAGACAATAGCACATTGCATACTATACATCCAGTTGTGTCTTGATGTAAAATGATATATTTTTTTAATTGATGTGGATCTTCAGGTTAGTGTTTGCTGGATTCAGCTCTCTGATGATTTTCTATTTGTTTGAATTAAGTCTTCGAAAATGACAGACGAAAGATCCTTATTGATTTTTTTTCTCTGCAGATTTTTTGATACGCTGGTAATTTTAAGAACTCATCATTGAAAACGAAGAAGAATATGTTATAATATGTCAACCACACTACATCTGTCCTATCCGGTGCGGACGAATATCTTCACTCAATACTAAAGTTCATGAGGTTGGTGGAATACGACAGACATTATAGTGGTTGAAGTTCTATTTATATCATCTGTTTCATGAATAACAACTTTTAGAGCAGGAACTAGATTAAGTAAGTGAATGGTAAGGACTAGTAACACAATATTATCTATTTATTTACCGTTCTTAGTGAACGTCACGTTCGGTCTACTTTTCCAAAGCGTTTAATGCTCTAAGAATAAGAGGAATTGTGCTTTAGTGTGCTTTAGCATTAACTTATAATTTTGCTTTGAGTTCGTCTTATGTGTCAGGCAAGAGTTTTATTAGTGTTTTTTTTTAATTTCGCGTAAAGCTACACGAGGGATATCTGCGCTAGCCGTCCCTAATTTAGCAGTGAAAGACTAGATGGAAGGCAGCTAGTC
>NW_013668841.1:132790-136542 GCF_000517525.1 Limulus polyphemus
ATTGCTAGTCGAGTGCCCTAACCACCTGGCCATGCTGGGCCCTTTTTCATTGAAGTGCTTGTACAACAGGAACAATTACATCAGAAGACGGTTGAGCTTTAACGACAAATGCAAGGTTTCTGTTTAAACTACGAAACACCCTCGAAGAATGGACACTATAGTTTTCTGGAATTACTAAATTGGTCCTTCCATAAGTGAACCTCAAGACACTTTTCGTTTTATCAAAATGGTAAAACTTTTCTTCGTGAGACATTTCTATCCATTCCTCGTTGGTCTTTTTTTTCAGAGATTTTTTTAGATTGTAAGATTATCTTTTCTGATTTTGGTGTATGAAGGTTAGCGGGATTTGTAATATTGACAAAATTACTTAATGATTAGTAGTTCAGAAATGTCACAGCACTTCAATTGCTAATTTCTTGAACATAAAATATATTGTCATTGTTAGATACATTTACATTTTTATCACTGTGTGTTGCAGAAAGCTCTGGCAAGTTCGTCACATTTGAATTATTAATGGAGAAATGTTTTTAACTTTGTCGAAACCTTCAATGGCACATTCTAGATGAAACTATTGCAAACAGACACTAAAATAAATCATATTTTCATTGTTGTATGGTTTTGACACAGATAGTACAATATGATGTTGTTTTGTTCGTTTGACGATATATCTATATTTTTACTTCTCAAAATCATTTTGTCTAAACTTAAATAAAAAGTTTAGTTTTCCAAAAAATTTTCTCCAAAACCAACAGTGCGAATCTTTAAACAAGTGTCCATTTCATGCATATTATATTGAAGGTTTGTTTGTTTTTAGATCCACATTGGGGTATCTGCTATGTCCACCACAGAGACGCGAACCCCAGATTTTTTGCGTTGTGTGTCCGTAAACTTGTCGCTGTTCCACAAAGGAACAAGACTGAAGGAGTATTTCAATCTGTAGTATTGGTATTATAAGAGTCAAACTTAGAGATCGCAGGGCTGAAGCGGATCTGCGAGTCCCTTCTATCCCAGTCTTTAAGGGTTAGGGGTCTGGGACTTTCAGAGTCACCCCAGAAGCTTTAGGGTCTGAGATGCCCTGAGATGCATTCTGAAGTATTTAAGATACCTTTCTTTTTTTATTTTGATTTATGCATCATTTTAATTCGATAATTACACATGGGCCTATTAGGACATATATTCAACTGTACAGGTCAGTATGATTATTTTGGTAAAACACAATGTGTGCAAATGTGCATGGGTATCTACGCACCTGCCTAATTACAATAGTTATTGAGTCAACAAATTTTAATTTAAAGCTAGAGGACTGATACTGATTTTTAACATATGACGAGATTTATCATTTAATAAATTTCATTTGCAAATCTTTGATGGTTTTGAAACATACAAGAGTATAATATTTAGGAGAATAATCATAATGAGAATAATATTAAACAATTAACTATAGGGACCAAACTGTGCTCACCAGCATGTCCTAAATGTCCGAGCATTTATGGAAGTGAAATCTTCAATGAGATCACCAAAGTCCAAGTCTCTGGCAATGTAATTTTTAATAGACAATATAATCGAGTTGTTTGGCTACTCTTGGAACATTATTGTTCTCAGATAGGTCTTCATATAAGTTTTAATTTGGAAAAGCTTTTTTTCACTTGATGCAACACTCACTGAGATGGTAAGACGAATCATGAGATCAATCCAAAAATGGAGCCCACCAGTGGCACAGCGGTATGTCTGCGGACTTACAACGCTGGAAACCGGGTTTCGATACCCATGGTGGGCAGAGCACAGATAGCCCTTGTGTAGCTTTGTGCATAATTAAAAACAAACAAACCAAAAATGGAGAAAGTATATTAGCCATATCTTGATGGAGAGAAAATGCAACGTTGTAAGAGAGCCTCTGTTGGTGAAATAAGGAAAGATAGGTTTCAAAACTTCCATATTTTCAGCGAACATGTAGCTATTAATGTCACAGTTTTTGCTATTTGTGAGCACTTGCTCTAGCTCAGTTGTACATTTTTTCACTTTCGACTTTGGTAAGTGCTGAAATTCATACATAAATCCAAATAATTTGTAGTGTGTTTTTAATTGTTCAAGTCTCCGTAAATAGCTGTGTACAATACCCTATTAAAGTGGTTTACAGGAAAAGCGTCCTGTGCATTTGTAACAGGTTCGTCGTCAGCAACCATCTTTCTCCTTCTTCGTATTTAAGTTTCCTTGAAACTGGATATGTCTGCAAATCATTTACAATTTCTTTTACATCAGTCAGTAAACTTTGAAAGGCACTTTCCCGGTATTCTTTTAACCACTTGCACGTGCTCTATGAAATTTCACTGCACTTGTTAAGTCTACAGAGTCACCTTATAGTTCTTTGCTGACATGGTTGACATAGAACAAAATGTCATACCAAAAAATGATAGCAACAAAAAACTTGAATTTCTTCAGATATTTGTACAGAGATTCTGCTTCACTGCAAGTTTGGGGATCATTTGTCGTCTCTGTAATTTTGATTAATTCATCGTTGAACTCCACAGTCTGGTACTCCCATCATCGCGTTTTGCAGACAGATGCCTTTACAAACTCACAAAAGGTAGTCTATATTTGTGTTGATGTCGAAAACAAGATACACAAACGTTGGACTACGCCAAACGATGTCATTGCTTCTGGAAAGTTTTCGATAAGTCACCAAGCAGCAGATTGTAACTTTGATATGCAAATGGATTGAAAGTGCTCTTGAATGTATTTCTAGGAAACCTGCTTGTACACCCGAGTTGTGCACATTTTCGTAGCCTTAGTCACGGCTTTTGATAAAGTTTAATTCCAGCTCTTTCAACTTCCACAGTAAGACATCAATGAGATTTTTACCTAGGCTTTCCTTCACCTCTACCAAATTTATGAAGTGCCCATAAATTCCATAAGAAACACTAGATGAACCATTTGAGACGTAACGAATACTCAATGACATCTTTTCATTATGACTGAGATCTGGTGTATGGTCTAATATCACAGAATAATATTTAGCAAATTTTGCCCATGAGAGGAATCAACTCATTCTATATTTGTTCCCCGAAGAGTGGTCATGAATTTTTTCCTCCTTCTCAGGTGTTCCTTCATAGTTGGATCAAATTTTGCTATTAACCTTACAAGTTCCAGAAAGTTTCCATTTTGTAGTTGGCAAACTTCGTCAACTGAACCACGAAAAACCATGTTGTGCTCAGCCAGAAACTCTTTCATCACTAATTAGTTGTAGGTTTAGCTTATCTACAGTGCATCCCTTGTTCAGTCTTTGTTCGAGTTCGAACCATTGAGGGTAGCTGTCATGTGTCCTTTTGACTTTTCATGTTCAGATAGATGTGCAATAGCACTTACCTAATAAAAAAATCCACCAGATCTTAAAGCCATGTTGCAGTTACAAAACAGCTTGCAGCAGAAACAAAACATAATCCTTTGATGTGAAGTACATGAGCCACTGACGATTTGTAATTTCTCCATTTGCTGGCCTTCGTTTGTAGTAGCTTTTTGAAACATCCTTTGTGTGATCCTTTGGAAAATCATCCTTTTCAATTTTCCGTGGACCTATCCTTACTAAGAAATCCCGGTTAGTCATGTTTTGGCTAAAATGTAGGATCTTCAAATTCGGAATGCATACGTTGTCTGTTGGATATAGAAGACTGTTCAGTTTAAGAGTTATTATTTAGTATATTTAGTGATTTAATATTTAATTATTATTTAGTTTTTCATAACAAGAGTGTTAAAAT
>NW_013668842.1:0-4742 GCF_000517525.1 Limulus polyphemus
TACAGACTAACCTAATGACATATAACAGTGTTGGTGTTAGTACCATCAATAAGTTTGTTATACTTACAGACTAACCTAATGACATATAACAGTGTTGGTGTTAGTACCATCAATAAGTTTGTTATACTTACAGACTAAACTGATGACATATAAGAGTGCTGGTGTTAGTATCAGCATTTTGTTTGTTCAGTGCTTTTAGGTTACCAGTATGTTATAATGGACATGAACGTTGCTTTCAGAGAACAAGACTTTCTTCAACGAGAGGAATATTACATTCAGCAACATGAAGAGAAGGACCAGGAATATAATGCCCTGTTGAAAATACTAAAAGATAGGGTAATTACACCTGTAAAAGTTTGTAGTATAGTTAAGATAAGTAAATGACTTTTTGAAACAGTTACACTATGAATGATGAAAAAAAACACACAATATTAGGTGCAGAAGTTAGTGGCAAACCACAGTAAATGGAACATGCTGTCAGAAGAATTGAAATTGGAGAAACTAGTTTCGAACAATCGTGCATCCTCTTCAGTCTCACAACAATAACTGAAGGGGTGCATTGATGTGTTAAAACTGGATGGCTTAGTTTCTGAATCATCTAAATTTTAGGTGTGCATACAGCAAACTTGTATGTTTAAGATTAAAGTAGCTAGTGAATGTTAGTTGTTGTTCTTAGGCTGCCATTGAGAACATTCTTTCAAATAAATATTTGGATTTTTTTTGTTGTATCAGTTTATGATTAGAATAAAAACAAACTGTTAGTTAAGAGACAATTCTGCTCAGTCATAAGACAAAAGTAAATTTGCAAAGATGAAATTGTGGTCTTGAAGACTTTATTTATGTAGAACTCTACTTTTAGAATAAAGTTATTTACATCACTGTCTTTGTTCAAAATTACATTTATACTTTCATGGTGAAAATAGTGAGTGTTAAAATGGGTTTTCATTATTTGTCTAATCAAACTTATAATTTTTCTTTTATTATTTTATATTTAACAGTTCTATTAAAGCATGAATATCACATATTTTGTTAGTTTTTTGATTACAGACAGTTAATTGCATTTTATAAAAACAATGTTTTAGGTTTATGCTGTTCTTGAAACTATTTCAGTCAGGCTTAGTCTAATGGGTGTGATTATGCACTATTGCCCAACACCAAATTTTTGTTGTTATAAGCTCTGCTTGTGAAGAAAGGATGGGTCAATCTTTTATCACACATTTTGACAGATCTTGTACATATCTACTTACGTGAACATCAGCTTTTAAAACAATGTTTAATTAGATAAAAAAGACAAAACTTATTGTAGCTGCATCAGAGAATTTAAAATTATCTTGTGGAATGAAAATGCTGAGTCTCTGGTTTTTTCTTTATTTTTTAATTATTTTTTTTATGACGATAGCCATTGGATTCAAGAAATCACTGGAAAACTGTGAACTTTTGATTATAAGCCTTTACAATTTCAAATACTCATTTATTACAAACAAAAGTACCCATTCCCAGTGAAGGGAAAAGTTTAAGTTAATCTATTAATTTATTTCATGGACTTTAAAAAGGTTACTTGTGTTGCACTCTTGGTTTCACTCAGAGCTACTTATACTGTCCACTGCAAAAGCCCCCAGTAGCACAGCGGTATGTCTGTGGGCTTACAACGCTAGAAACCGGGTTTTGATACCCATGGTGGGCAGAGCACAGATAGCCCATTGTGTAGCTTTGTGCTTAACTTCAAACAACAACAACCACTGCGAAAAGTAATTGTTGAGCATTTCAGTCATGCCAAGAGCTGCTCAACAATAACATACGGTAAATCTACATTTTCATTCTTTAACTTACATAACATTTTGAAATGTGAATGATAGTGTGATTAATTCCTGACAATTTAATTTAGAATATCCTGCTTCCGAAATAAAAATTGACATCAACCTTATTCATGTCTGTTCTCCAGTCATTTCAGAAGTGAATGTTGAGCTTTGCCTGCATGTGCAGCTTTTCAAATGGAAGACAGACACCACAGTTCACAATATATATATAAGATTTTCTTAATGCTAACACTAGATATACCCAGCTTCATTTTTGAAGATAGGTTCCTGATTGCTTGCTGAAACTAACCAACTCTCAGTGTGTCACTCGTTTAACGTAGATAATTTTACAGTGTAACAGATGATTTCTAATCTTTTTTATTAAACCAACATTTTAAAGGTGATCCTCCTTGAACAAAATCTGATGGAGACACAGCATGTTGCAGGCCTTCCTGTTAGTCTGCCATATGATGATACTATCAGGGTGTCCACACCACAGATCAACAAGAAGTATCAATTATCAGCAGACAACAGAAAAGGTATTTCTTGTTTATCAGAGTAGTGTGATGAATCTGATATCAAAAATTGTTTCAGAGAATGTTAATTAAGCCTTTTATTTTGAGTAGATGACTCACTAAATTCAAGATGTATCTCATAAGCTCTGAAGTTGTTTTATAGCTGCTATTTTGTTTATAGATTACAAATATGGCTTTGAATGCCATTCAGTGAATGATAATGTCTAATGAACAAGTTTATTGTATTTTCTTTTTGAGAGGTATATGTATAAAGTTGGTTCAAACAGCTTTCCATATGAATACTGCATTTGTTTTTTGATCAATACATTTTATCTCCTAAAGTGAGATGCGTCTGCTTGCAGTATTTGAAGTACAAATACATTCAAATTATGTATTTGGTTGAAATTATATTTAATTTAAACATATTTGTACTTTGAATCGAATATTGTCTTGTCTCATATTTAGAGATAAAACATTGTATTCAAGAAATATGTGTAGTATTCCCAACAAAAGCTGTTTCAAGAGCTTTATACAAGTCTGTTGTAAAGGTTTGACTTGGGAAAAAGTATAGTCCGTGAACATATCATTATGTAAGAGAAACAAAACTATGAAACCTCGTATGATTGAAACTACAATTGACAGCTAATGGTACTGTGAACACTGTTGTTTGCTAGTAAAATAAATAGCTATTAGTAATTATTCTAACTTAAATATCTTGGTTAAAGTTCTAAGAAATAAAAGCGTTATTTTTGTTGCTCAATATGTGTAACTCAAACACCATTGTTGCTAAATCATAAGATTATTCAACTAAAGAAGGGGTCATGGTAGTCCACGTCCTACTTAAATTACTATATACTTTTTTCAACTTAGAAATGTAAACATTTCTGTACATCTTACTGTTGCTCTGTTCTGTTTAATAAATTTTTCGAATGCTGAAAGAAATACCTATTAGAAAATAACTAATAGCAGGTGAATGATAGAACTGAATTGCTATTTCTTTACACATCTGTTTTTATAATGTATTTTACAATGAAAGAAAATGGTATATAATATATAGAATGAAATGAGATGTTTTACCACCTGCAGTTTTTTTGTTTCTTATCAGTTTTTGTAAGTAATTTCTCTTATAAATGATTTAGAACACATGGTAAGACTAAAATTTTATTCTTTGACTTGATAATAGTTTCGTGGTTTTTGGAACTTAACAGTGTTACTGTAGTATAAAACATAATTGTACTTTTGCAGTAAGGAAGCTGGAGGTGGATGTGTCAGATTGTGAATCATCTGATTCAGACCTCAATAAGTATGAAATCAGCCCAAGTGAGGAAGACTCAAACAGTACAAAGATGGCCACAATGGAAAGACGGCTGTGTCCAGAAGAGGCTTTCAAAGCCATGCCTCAAACAGAACTCTTAGACAGCAGTCTAGCCAAAGCTAAAGCTGAATTAGCGAGTAAAGGTAGCCTTGCTAATAGACAGCCTCCATCTCTGAAAAAACAATCCAGCATTAGTAGCACAGAAGGAGGGGTTTGTATCTGGATTTTTCTGTTTTTCTTTTGTTTATTTGTGTTTGTAAGCTAGTTTGTAACCAGTAGAAAATGGATTTAGTCTCCAGGCTTCTCATGAACTTATAAAACCTATATTTTTTGAGAAAATGAGCTATAAAACTTCTAAATTTTTTTTTTTTATTCAACTATTCTGAACCAAATATCCAGGTGAATTGGTGTTCTGGTGAGTTATTGATTGGCTAGCAATATTTACTGCTCTTCTGGACGGAAATTAGATATATATATATATATATATATATTAACATTTCACTAATTTTCAGTTTAATTTTTTTTTTTCTAGTACAGTACAATCGTCAATAACCTTTGGACCAGTTCACAGGCTTTTTTTTCCCCACCTAGTCAGTGACATAACCTAGAATATATTTTAAAGTTTGATTCAGTAAATGAATATTAGGTGTGTACTGTTTATTAAAACATTTTTATTTTTACAGCCAACTTATCCAGCTGAGCTTGAGAGTTCTGGTAGTGAAGAAGACATTTTAAGGTAAGACTCTCATACATATGTAGGTTTCATTTTGTTTTAAAATTTAAAAACTGTTTATTGAAAATGTAGACACTAGGATGGGATATGAATGGTATTGTATCTCAACTCCTGTATCTCTTGGAAGATGAATAACCACCACTGTTACATACAGTACTATAATTTAACCCCCTTCCTGTTGCTAAATGGGTACCTTTTTTTAAACGCCCAAACTACTTGGTCACTGTGCTCTTTAAACAAGCTTGGGGCATGATGGTGTGTAAAACAAAATATGTGGCTTAACTAACTAATGAATGAATATTTGCTGTCAAATTCTTATCAAAGCTATAAGTGTAACTACCAGTTTGGCCACTAATTTTGATTTCATTCCTTTAAGTTGCACG
>NW_013668842.1:5590-12049 GCF_000517525.1 Limulus polyphemus
AAAATATGTGGCTTAACTAACTAATGAATGAATATTTGCTGTCAAATTCTTATCAAAGCTATAAGTGTAACTACCAGTTTGGCCACTAATTTTGATTTCATTCCTTTAAGTTGCACGCTCACTCCTTTTTTGGCTGCACCTTTTTCTCACACCTGAGGTGTTTTTGATTAGATACATATATGCGAAAGTCTGCATTACTCAGTAATGTAGTGATCTATTGAAAAGCAAAGTGTCTTGAACAAGTATTCTGCAATTTCATCTGTTTTGTAACATACATTTATAATAAAACATAAAATGTTATGTTTGTAATAGGCTTAAAGAATATATATGTAAAACACAGAATTTACTGAATAAACTTGTCTTCCTATCACATAGAAATGTATAGTTCATTTGAAGCAATGAATAATAAATTAGTTGCTCTAAAACTACACTGTATTTTAAATAAAACCTCCTTTTGATTTATTACAGCATAATCAAAACTGAACAAATTGTTATTGTTGTTATACGTGCTTTTAATAAAGTCTCATATTACAGTGTTTTCTTTTGATTATCAGTAGATCAAAAATCGACTTGAAATCTGATCAAAACAACCTTCTTGAAGGGTCCAAAATAATCCATCAGAATGGTATACGAGAGGAAGTCCACAGTCACCCTGTTATGGCAAAGGAAGTATCTTCAGGTGAAACCAGTCCAGTCACAAAGTTGCCTGCTCACTCACTTAGCTTCACAGAAGAAGTTAAAGCTGCAGTTCGGGAGAGACAGGCAAAAAGTTAGTGATCCTCAGAAGGTGTAATACTGTATTATAATGTGTGTCTAGAAAGTTATGTATAGATATAGTTTCCTGTGTATATGGTTACTGTTAGTGTTTATTTGCTGTTATTAACTAACATAAAGGTAAATGAAAACATTGTTAGGGAGAAATCAGGGAACTATTCACTTACAGAATTGAGGAAATTTAATTTAAAAGAACATTTTGATGGAAGTTATGAAGTACAATTATTCAATCACACAATGATCATTGTTTTTGTTATTTTCAGAATATTTTGAATACTTCGATTGCTAAAATGTGAATTACTTTATTGATAATTGCCATTTTGCTGTAAAATGCAAAAAAATCATGTGTGTTTGAGATTTCTGCAGTATATTTATCCACTTTACATTATATTGTTACTGTTAATAGTTATCAATATGCTGACAGCCAGAATTATCCTACTTCATCCCAGTTGGTTCTTGTATTCACCTGTGAAAGTAAAGTTTTGTATTAGTTGCTTGAACCAACACATATTTTCTGCCTTTAAGACATAAATGGCATGTTATATACTTAGAAATGATGATGTGTCTTGTTTTAGGATCCAGAAAAATAAAAGGCATAGCACCAGGTTAAATTCAACCGATTGCTTACACAACAAATGAAAATGTATAAGATATATTTCATTGAAAGTTAGACATCATACAATTATTTTTTTTTGTCATTAGTTCATGAAAGAGAGCATTACATCCATACACAGCACCCATTATATGGTTAAATAACTTCTCTGCACTATCTTATAACAATTAATGTTTTCACAGAGTAGTATCGGTGCTTTGTAGCATCAGTTTTATATTGAATAACAGTAATACAAAATATCTTAGGCTAAAAAGTGTCAATATGGCAGTGTAACAATTTTTTGAGTATTTTTTTGAATGTAGTGATTCATCAAGAGAAAACAAATTTTTGATGTACTTTTAAGTTTTAAAATTTTAAAACATTTATTTCAGGATATGAGCCTGTGAAGTACATGAGGTATTTAACAAGCATTGATTAATACATAATCACTGCGTTGTCATGAGTAAGGATAAAAAAATGATGTGAGCAAAATATTAAATTTCATTTGTTTATTAGCTGCTTAACTTTATATCAAAAATACCAAGTGCATGTTCTTGATTTAATACTTTTTGGTGTAAGGATAACAGAAAATATCTTTCTAAGGTTTTGCTGATACACAAATTGGTTAAATGAATTCTGTAATGTTTCAGTGAGACAGAAAATGGAACATGAGATCCAAATGGTCCAGCATAGGAACATGGAGAACAACCTTCAGAGGCAAGTGAGACAGCAACATCATGTGGAGAGTTCCACGGCCAATACCAACCTTCGAACACAACCTGCACAGTATTCCTCCAAACCAACGGGTCTTCCGTCTACATCACCTGTAGTTGCTAGCAGTGGTGGTGGTGGCATGACTCAGAAACATGTCACCTCAATAGCAGGTGGTGTAAAACATGGTGCTGCTCCATCTAGTAGGATTCCAATTACTGGACAGTTGGGGCAGAAACATGCTTCAGACATGACAGGTCAGGCACGGGTTTTGTCACCAAGCCCTGGACCTGTCAGTTCTACCGTACAAAAACTGCCTGGTCAGCGGAAAGATGGTATAGTATTACTTTCACAACGCTCCATCGATTCCTCTACTGCCACCTCCCAAAAAAAAAGTGAGTTTGCCATTCTCGTTAAATTATGCTGAATAGACTTTGTTTGGTTCATCTTATATAAAAAGATAATATTAAAAGTTCATATTGATAACTATCACTTCATTTACTAACACATATAATTTCTAATGGTCACATTGTTCAATGAACATTAAATCTACAACAATACTTGAAATTAAAAATTAATGTTTATATGTTATGCGAGTAATGTGTACTCGTATCTTTAATGTTATAACAGTATTTGCTAGAATATTTAATATACCTAGTTTTATTATTTTTAATTTATATTTCTTATAATTATGCTTTTATTGTAGAGATTGTTTTGCATTATTACATTTTGCATATGGATTTAAGACTAACCACTGTCTCCTAAGCTGACCAAACCTTGTGAGATATTTTTGGGTTTCCAGCAAAGGTACACTTGTTGAAACAATCAGGGTGCATACACATCTTTGCAATTGAGAATGGAATTTCAAGGGCTTGAAAAGGGGCCTTTTTTGCAAAAGTACTTGAAAAGGTTATAATAGCAGAACATATTGATATATCTTGCTTTAATGAATGTTGCCGAGTTGAATGGAGGAAATAAGATCTCTCTTTTCTTTTTAGTCTATAGTCAACTGTTGAACAAATAAATAAGAATTTTATAAAATTTCAGTGGAATCTGATTGATTTTGATGGAGATTTTAGCTTCCAAAAAAGTGCTTGAAAAACATTCTGAAAGTGCTTAGAAAGTCCTTGAAAAGTGCTTGAAATTGATCTGAGCAATTCAGTATGAACCATGAACAGTACATTCTAATGTTTATAAGTAAGAACAGTATATTTAATTAGCTATATATGTTACTGGGTTGATTTTTAGATTCACACTGTCATTAGGTAGCTGAGTTTTCTATGACTTAACATAGAGAATTTTTTATTATTTTTCATGTTTTTTTTTTGTAAGATAAAAGTGTTCCAGTATAGCCTTTAAATCCTTCACTGTTTTGTAAACTAAGTGCATTTTAATATAATTATTAATTAGTTTTTACTTCTGCCTTTTTATGGAAAATATTCATTTTTAGCAGAATCAAAACAATGGAGTTCACCAAGAAGTGGAGAAGAAAGTTTGCCAAAGGTACCTAGCACAGACTCATTATCTGACTATGGGGTAAATGCCTGCTTTGCTTTATACTAATTTAACTATGCTTGGTGCCTCTGGCTTCAGCTTTTACTAAATTTTGTTTTTTGGTATTAACTTTTGCTCGTATGTATATGTGAAAAATTCTGAAAAATAAAATTAACTTTTTTCATCATGAGATTAAAAAGTTTAGTTTAATGTTTATTACTAATCCCATATTTTTCATTTCAAGTCTAACAACTACTTTTGTACTTTAGTTATTTTTTTCTTATCAACACCTGCTTGTAAATATTCGAATGTTTTAACAGATTATGTGTGTAAACTGCTGGATGTGGAACTTTAATGTTATCTAATTTTCACACATATTGCATTTAAACTGCTAAGTATTGTACTTGGGTGTTATCAGGCCTTTACATATGGTGTTTAGACTGCTAGATATAATACTTGAGTGTTATCAGATTGTGTTTAAACTGCTAGGTATGATACTTAAGTGTTATATTTTCACACCTTGTGTTTAAACTGCTAGATATGATACTTGAATGTTATATCTTCACACACTGTGTTTAGACTGTTGGGTATGATACTTGAGTGTTATCAGATTGTGTTTAAGATACTAAGTTTAGTACTTAAGTGTTATCAGATCTTCACACACATTGGGTTTAGACTGCTAGATATGATAAGTGAGTGTTATCATATCTTCACACATTGTGCTTAGACTGCTAAGTATGGTATTTGAATGTTATCAGATCCTTATACAATATAATCCCTACAAAGTGAATCAGTTAGTGAGAAACTTTCAAAAAATCTTTATAATCCTTGAAATGTGAATCAGTTAGGGAGAAACTTTCAAAAAATCTTTATAATCCTTGAAATGTGAACCAGTTAATGAAAAACTTTCAAAAAAATCTTTATAATCCTTGAAATGTGAACCAGTTAGTGAGAAACTTTCAAAAAATCTTTATAATCCTTGAAATGTGAACCAGTTAGGGATAAACTTTCAAAAAATCTTTATAATCCTTGACATGTGAATCAATTAGGGAGAAACTTTAAAAAAATCTTTATAATCCTTAAAATGTGAACCAGTTAGGGAGAAACTTTAAAAAATCTTTATAATCCTTGAAATGTGAACCAGTTAATGAGAAACTTTCAAAAAAATCTTTATAATCCTTGAAATGTGAACCAGTTAGGGAGAAACTTTAAAAAAATCTCTATAATCCTTGAAATGTGAACCAGTTAACGAGAAACTTTCAAAAAATCTTTACAATCCTTGGAATGTGAACCAGTTAGTGAGAAACTTTCAAAAAATCTTTATAATCCTTGAAATGTGAACCAGTTAGGGAGAAACTTTCAAAAAATCTTTATAATCCTTGGAATGTGAACCATTTAGGGAGAAACTTTCAAAAAATCTTTATAATCCTTGGGATGTGAACCAGTTAGGGAGAAACTTTCAAAAGCTCTAGGTAATCCTTAGAAAGTAAATTAATTAGTGTGAAACTTTCAAAAGCTCTAGGTAATTCTTAGAAAGTGAATCAGTTAGTGTGAAACTTTCAAAAGCTTTATGTAATCCATGAAAAGCAGTTATATAATTTGTTATTGAACACCTAAGCATCAAGATTATTATAAGATATAGAAATTCGTAATTGATAAAACATCTGCATGCTATTCCAGTTGCAGCTTCCTATTTAATTAAGTGGTATTTGTAAATTACCAGTGATTTTATAAACATCAAGAATCTAAGTAATGCACATGTTAAAAGAAAAACCAATGTTTAATGGTAGCTAATAAATATTTAAAAATGCCACTGTCCTCTCTCTCAAAATACCATAAACATTTACTCACTAATTTACTGTATAAAGATAAAAACTGTGAGGCTGGGAACAGTCTCACACACGTCAACATGTTTCAACATCATATTTCATCATCATCAGGAGTGTCTGTGTATAGTAAATTAATGTGTAAATGTTTTACTGTATTTTTAGACTGGGGACAGTCTCAATTTTAAATACTTATTGTATACCTTTAAATGTTGGTTTTATTTTAACATCTATAAAATTTGCACAAGTGTCATCTTAAACCTAATCAAGAATCTAAACTGTTATTTGTCAACAAAAATCACTGGACCAATTGTCACTAAATCTGGCATTTACCATTAGGCTTCCCAGGGAGAGTAATAAAGGTGGGTTAGCATTTGGATCCCCCCCCCCCCCACACACACACACAGTGTCACCTTATGTAAGTATGTTATCCTCTGTGTAGACCCTTTGTGTTAGCTGCCATCTACTATCCAATGTATTTTGAAATTGCATAGAATGACAACACGAGTTTTGTCCAGTTTAGTAATAAGTGTAAACTATATAATAAACTCCACTTACTTTCATATTAGCACCCTTTAATTCTTAGTTTTACATTCACTTGACAAATAAGTTATACTTTTGATAATAACATAACTTTTTGGGACAACATGGGACCTATTGGTCCACCTCGACTGTTCCATTCTATAAACTAAATTAAAGTAATTAAAAAAAAACCTTAAAGCCAGCCCTTATCATTCATATACATAGTTAAGCTTTTTCTTAAACTCACTTAAATTTACTGTCTCTACAATATCCGAAGGCAACCCATTCCAAAGGCCAATCACCCTGTTAGAAAAATGAAACTGTCAAAACTAAAGATGACTCCTTGCCTAAATTTATATTTGTGTCCCCTAGTCCTACTATTCTCACTGTTAAATATGAATAAAGATTATGCATCAACATTATCAATTCCCTTTACAATCTTAAACACCTCAATCAGATCCCCCCAACTCTTAATTTTTCCAGAGAAAACAGTTTGAGAAATTTCAGCCTCTCCTCATATGACAACCCCTCCATCCCAGG
>NW_013668842.1:12862-17339 GCF_000517525.1 Limulus polyphemus
AACAGACTTTCCAAAACCTATCCCACAACTGATGTAAGAGTAATGGATCTATAATTACTGGGACAGTTTTGATCACCTCCCTTGAAAGGAGGAGTTACATTAGCTAACTTCCAATCCTCTGGTACCTGCTCACTATTCAAGGACTGACAAAAAATAGTAGCAAGTGGCTCACATATCCAGTCTTTAATCTCCTTCAAAACCCTTGGGGAAATATTATCTGGCCCAGGAGCCTTCCCAATTTTTTCTTAACCAGCTCAGAATTAATGCAGTCATCTTGTTTGATCTTGTTGAACTTAACATGCATTTTCATTAAACAAGCTATTTATCCCTTACTGCTCATATTTCACAAAAAGCATGCCTTATTTAACAAGTACTGCAATAAGTAATAATTTTGTATGAGTTACAATATACATTTTCTGATATTGAAAAATGATAAATTGAGAAGATAGTTCAGTAATTGTGTGACAACTCTTGCTGTTGATGAGTTCAATTGATATTATTTTTCAGAGAGAAAGAAAATTGAGGATTATTATCTAGTCTTATAGTTTAAAGCTTGTAGCAGTAAAAAAAATGAGCTAAACTGTGTATACGATTGAAGTAGTTAAGTGAAGTTTATGAATTTAGACATATAAAAAATTAAAGTTTTTACTTTGAACTGTTTTATTACATTTTAATATTAAAAAGCTCACTATTATAGAATCTATACTTGAAAAATTATTGAAAGTTTTACAAAGTGTAGAAGAAAACTTTACTCCAATGTCTTAATATAAAATACTAGTGTTTTTATTATATAAACAGTTTGAGTAAAATTACAACTAATTACTAATTAGCTTAAACTACTAATATATTCACCAATGTAGTTTTAAAATTTTCTATACTAAATCTGAATGATCAGGAAATCTGTACATATACAAAATTCATTAGCTATTTTGACTTTGTAACTGATGTTATGTGTAGCTTTCATCACAACAGAGAAATATATTATGACACTTGTACCTAGACATAACTCCTCTAGCCATTTTTTCAAATTAAGTTTTATTTTTTTACAAAATCAAATCATCAAACATTTTTCCTAAATGCAAGAAAAAAATATGAAGTTTTTAAATCTATATATATTAAAAAGTACTTTACCTGCTTTTTAAGATTGGCCATTTATAACTTCATAGATAACATCATGCTAACTTAGACACCTTAGGGGATTTAGATTAGTCCTAAATCCATTTACTAAGGTAATCAAAAATAATCTTTGTAAATGAACAAATGTATTTAGGATATTTTCAAGATTATTTGAAGCATACCAATGATATAAATGAAACACTTTATAAGAAAATGTAGTAGATTACATAATTGTTATTATTATTACTAAAGGAAGAAGGTATACAACAGACAAGTGGTGGAGAGAGAAGCCGCAAGGCTTATCAGTGGCAAGGAGGGCCTGTCCACCAATGGACATCCAGTCAAGTGGGACAGTGGTTGTTGGCTCTTGGCATGGACCAGCATATTTGCAAGTTCACCGAAAATGATATAAATGGGCAGCTATTACTACAGATAGATAGTACCCGATTAAAAGTAAGCACATAAACTTAGAACGCAGGTTTTTAGAACATTTACTGTCAGTGAACATAGTCCTCAAACACAGGTGTGAAACTTGAACCAGCAAAAATTTAAGATTTTACTGTATTTAATTAGCAAGATATGAAAACCAGCTAAGAAAAACAAATTCATTAAAAGTGACGTGAGGTTTTTGAACTGATGTGCCTAATTAAAAGGCTATATTAATGTATATGTATTGAAAAAAGTGCTTAAGTTTTGTTGTAATGACACCTAACACTGTTTTTGAAATGGAGAGCTCAGTTTATTTACCATAAAAGATTTTTTTTAAACTACTCAATCTCCCTTTGTTTTTAATAGGAACTGGAGTATGATTTTTTGTCAAGAAAATAACTAACAAGACATTAAACCTGTTTAACTTCATATCAATAAACCTTACACCAAAATTTTTTACTAATCTTTTATGATTACTGACTTTTATTTCAGACTTCAGTTAGCTGTTAGCACAGTTTTAAGTTCTGTTGTTCAAAACTATTTCTGAAGTTGGTGCTAGAGGCAGTTCATATATATTCATTTTTTTATATATAAAGATGAGTTCTGTTTAGCACTCATTAGATTATATCTTAAGATAGTCTTCATGGGAAGTGGTTCACTAATAGCATCAAAAGAAAGGATAATGTATAATCAGAACATCAAACTTGAGTAAGTAGCATGCTTTGAATTGAATGAATTTGGGTTGTCTGTTTTGTAATATCTTGTGCTATGTTTCACACTTTTAGTATTTTTCCTGCAACTGGTATTTTATTCATTGTAATAATTTTATGTCTATATTTTAATCAACCAAGTCAGATTATGCTGCCAGAATAAGCAGTTCTATATTCATATTTCAGCTTGTGAAATGTTTTACTTTGTAATAATAAAGGAAGTTTATTTGTTTTGTTTGCTTCAGTCACTAGGAGTGAGTAATAGCTCTGACCGTTCTCTCATCAAGAAAAAGGTCAAAGAAATGAGAACTCTTTTGGAAAAAGAAAGAAAAGCTCAAGAGAAAGAACAACGTGCACGTGACCGACAACAAAAAAAAGCGGGGAAGATTTCCAAGAAGAAACAAAAAGATGAAAGCTCCTCCTAAAAATATTTTTTTTGTTTAGTTTGTATAATAGAGATTCAAGAAAATTATATAAGTGATGGTAGCTTATGAAAAACTCCAAATAATAAAACCCCAAAAAGTATGGTAATAAACTGACAGTTGCCATTACATTTATGTCAACCAGCTACTTTTATGCAAATATAAAAAGATAAATCAAGAAAAAAGTATCAGGTGATGTTTAATGGCTGAAATATTCCCTGTTTATCTTCGTTTCTTGGTTCTGTGTTTTAATATTAGTAAAATCTTATTTCTGTTGTGGATTAATAGAACAGAACAGTACCAATGTGATATATAGTTATAGAAGTGTGCATTGAAGATGAAAACACTGCATTATTTACAGGTAAAAATACCTACATCAGATGCTATCAGAATTTTTTACTTTTATTATTTTCGTTCTTTTAACTTATGATGATCATGGATAAGCCAGTTTGGCCTCTTAGTTATGCGTTAATTGAGTCAAAACTTTTAGATTTTTATTCAGTGCATGTTACAAGTTTGGAAAATTATAAAGTTGTTTTGGTGATAAATTTTGTAGCGGAGTCAAGAAAGAAGTAATGGAATAGTAAATTATGTGTTGTTGTTAATAACAAAGTATTGGGCACTGTCATGAAAGCTGCTAGTAATCTTAGTTATAATGGAATAGTAAATTGTGTGTTGTTGTTAATAACAAAGTATCGGGCACTGTCATGAAAGCTGCTAGTAATCTTAGTTATAATGGAATAGTAAATTGTGTGTTGTTGTTAATAACAAAGTATTGGGCACTGTCATGAAAGCTGCTAGTAATCTTAGTTATAATGGAATAGTAAATTGTGTGTTGTTAATAACAAAGTATCGGGCACTGTCATGAAAGCTGCTAGTAATCTTAGTTATAATGGAATAGTAAATTGTGTGTTGTTAATAACAAAGTATCGGGCACTGTCATGAAAGCTGCTAGTAATCTTAGTTATTTACAAATTTACTTGTTTGTTGTAACTTGTATGTGCCATACAGATGTGGTGAATTTCCCTTACACTAAATTTTTCATTGTAAAGTACACTGATCAGTATTTTAAGTTATCAGTAAGTATTTATCTGTACTGATGCTTTTACACCCACTTAATTTACTTGTTTTATTCATATTCAAGTTGTAAATATTGATGATCATGAATTTTATTATTTTTCTGTATTTTATATTGCAAAGTTGAATGTTCAGCATAAAATGTATTCAACTACAGAACTATGAAAATTACGTCAAAATAATTTATGCAACTTATTTTACATTTTGAAAGTGTAGAATGTTTTAGCAAAAGTCATCTTTCATGGGGGAAAAATGAACATGGTGAACAAAGATGTAAATTATGAAAAGAAAACTTATTTAAAAAAGAAACAAGTTAGTATATTTACAACATAAACTTTTCTCATATTAAGTTGATTTCATAAAAATTCGTTTATTATTTAAAGAAAAAACTTGAAATACCAAAATTTGGAAATTACCTACAATTGGCATATACTAAATTCTTATTTAAAGAAAAAAATTTTTTAATTGATAACGTGGCAGCTTGTCGAAATAGAGAACCAAAACACTGATGATGGAGCAAAACATGGATTTTGTTTTCCTGATTATTGTCGTGCATATGTATTGACTGTGAATTTTTTTTTTCAGGAAGTGCTTATTTTTTTATATATATATATATATATATATATATATATATAAACAGACTACATAATTACTACTTGGTTGTAGGTGTCGTAGTTACTTTTACTTTTAAATTAGACGTAAGTAAAACGTTTGGTTTAGGTT
>NW_013668842.1:17388-23609 GCF_000517525.1 Limulus polyphemus
TAGTACTAGTTAGTTATTTTTTACTTAGTAAGTGTCTTATTTTATTATATATATATATATATATATATATATATATATATCAGCTAACAGAATTACTCTGGTTGAGGTGCTGAATTTTTTCTTAAATGCAGAAACTTGTTGGTATTCATGTCTGTTACGATAATCTTGTCAGGTAACAAAAGATATCTTAATGCTATTGTACATTCATGGGTTAAGGAGCAGTGTCTTGTATTGTGTATTATTTGTATATTATTTCATACTGTTATTTGTGTGCTTACATTTTTTTATTTGTCAAAAGTGGTGATCCTCATGTTATCAAAGTACAATGAACTCAAATGTTTGATATTGAAAAGAACTGTGGTAGTTGAAGTTTTTAATCATGTTAGTATGCTTCTACTACTACTAAATTTATTGTTTCATAACCTCTCCTCTTCCCTCGGTGGACTTTTATTTATCCATAATCTTGTTCCTATGCTGTAAATCGCACCATTTTTTTGAAAAAATTTCAATGCTCCTAACATGTTCATTTTTTATCAAAATGGGATTGAACATAACCTAGTGGTTAGTCTACTGGACTATGGATCCAAGATTCCAAACTTTGCATCCCATTCCTAAAAAAAATATGCTGTGCACTAGGGGGTTGTGGGTGCATTATAAAAATGACAGTCAAATCCTACTATTTGATTTGATTAGCCCAAGAGTTGGTGATGGATGCTGTTGACTAGCTGTCTTCCCCCTAGTCTATCAGTCCAAAATTGGCAATGCCTAATGCAAATAGCCGTAATGTAGCTTTGTAATGAATATCTGAAATAAAACAAACCTTTATTAATTTTTTTGTCAGAAATATTGAAAAGTTCAGTAAAATCAGTTTTGTTTAAAATTTAATAATGCATCAATAAGTAAACAAAACTAATTTCATGAAATGGAATTCAAAATATTAACTATTGTTTGTGTTGGAGTTAAAACCTAAAGCCTTGAATTTCTACTAAAAAAAGAAAAGTAATATTTTTTTACCTCATTTTGTTCTTTTAAATATGAGTATGGCTACATCAGAAACATCATTATATTGTAAAAAAGAATTTGTTTTGATATTTGGTTTATCAAGAATGTGGAAAATACTTCATAATTTTTTTTTCATCAGAACTAAAAACAAAATGTAGTAGACAGTATATAATGTTAAGAATAAAAAGTAGTATAGCAAATTTTAAATGGAATTTTTAAAGCAAACAGTTTATGAAAGTTGTAACTTTGGTCAAAGTGAAGAAAGAAAAAGAAATGGTAAGTTTGTTATACTATGTTCTCGCATGTAGCTCAAAGTTCCTGTGGTATCACATAAAAGAATGTGTAATTTTGAAGTGACATAATCTAAAGAATGTATATAGATCGGCTCACTTTTACAATCCACAAAATGTTTTAAGACAGAATTATTTGTTTCCTTCAAAACTTGTATGTTTTAAAGTCTTTTTTTTTCACATATAATCATCAGCTACTGTGTCACTTGAACTGTGATCTTTACTTCTGAACAAATGTATATGCTTGTTGACTTTTTTGGGATTTGGGTATGGATGTAGGATCTTGATATTTATTTTGGTAAATTAAGGATATATAAATGTGTCTATTGCCTACACAAGTGGGTGTTAGCCTCTGTACAAAATAAAGGCATTGAGTTAATTACAGTTTTTATCCTTTTTTTGTATTAAAATTGTAGAATAAACTTCAAGTCAAAAAGTGAATCATAAAATATAGATTTTTCTCCTTAGCTAAAATATAACAATAGATAAATATAGGTTTTATAATCATCATAATGACTGTTATTGTTTGTTATTTTGATTTAAGTGAATGTATGTGTCTTTATAAATATTTAAAAGACAAATTATTTTTATTATCAGTTCCTGCATTAAGGTAACAAACAAGCCTTAGGCATTTTAAATTAAATTTAATGCCTTCTAATTGAACAAGAGGACAGAGTATGTTGTTTTTAATATATTCTGTGATAGATCTTCCAGACTGAGAGAGCACAACAATTATATTCACAACACAAGAACATTATTTCTCCCACTGTGCATACATTACTGGTAGTCATCCCTAAAGCAAAATGAAGAGGATATATTCAAAAGGTAGGACAAGTGGTTAAGATAATGTCCACTATCTACACAGTGTATTCCAACTATGTATACTGCAGCTACCTTTTTCAGTGCATGTGATGACAAAGGGGAATGACCCAGGACAATGTGTAACTTGGACAACAGCAGTTTAGTCATATTTCATAACTAATTCTCAAGTGTTAAACCAAAAATGCACTTATATATATATATATATATGTGTGTGTGTGTGTGTGTGTGTGTGAAAAAGATTCACCTGTCTGAACTAAAAGAGAAAGAAATACTGAGTAGATAGTACAGGCTAAAATCTTTCCTTCACCATTTGCTTTCCAGATGTCTGTATTTTTAAATTTTAGAATCCAATGAAATTTTAATTAAAAACGGAAACACTTTACCTATGAAACACAGGAAAACACACAGATTCTCATGCACAACCATTTAACAATGGTGCAAATCAGTGATAAAAAATATAAGATTATATACAACATCATATTAATATATAATAAAACTTCTTAAGAAGGAACATACAAGTGATGCATGTCCAATTAACCACCACTGAGGTTTCTCTTTAGTACTATGGATGTAACCAGCAATGAAATGTGGCAGATGTTATAGCCTTCAGAGTGTGTGTGGTCATCATAAGTTGTGACTGTCAGGAAGAAGAAGGGAACCCTAAGGACATAGTTGGAATTTCTCTGTCAGTTTGTGAGAAGAGAACTGGCCACAACTTCTAACCAAACAAGAAGTCTTGGTTTTGTGTTGTATTAACAATGCCTGAGTCAAATTTCTCCAAGATTGTTGACTCATTATTTGCTCTCACTAAAGTGGATGCACATTTTGAATGGAGAGAGGAGTGTGAACAAGCATTCCTGTCCATAAAGAATATCTCAGTGGAAACTCTCATGCTGGCATATCCATGATAGGACTATGAGTTCTTGATAGATCTGATGCCAACTATAGTGAAATCAGAACAATGTTATCTCAGTCACAGAATAATGATGGAAGAAATGTTTGCAGTTTGGATCTTTGTCAAACGCTATTGACACTAATTGTATGGTAGAAAATTAACCCTTCAAGTGGACCATGTGTTTCTGAAATGTATTAAGGACTTAAAAAGTTAAGAAGAAATGATAGCAAGTTGCATTAAAAGATTGCAAGAGTCTGACTTAGCATGATGCAAGGACTAGAGGCAACCAAGGTGTTACATGCATTTGTACAAATGTGAGACAGTGGTTTTAATGGCTGCATTTGAGTCAAGCCATTGAGTACTTGTGTCAGCAATGCATAGTGTGTTTGTGCCACAGGATTACTGATTCTCCTCTACAGCTAATATCCTTGGATATCACTGGTCCTTTCCAGGAGATTGAATGAGGTAATCAGCATGTGCTGGTTATCAGCCATGGCATAGTGGCTTATAGAATGGCACTAAATGGGCTGGGACTTATCCAAAGGTCAGTACTTCATCACAGTCCATAAGTGATTTGTTGGCAAAGTATTGAATAGCCCAATTTAGTGCACCTAAAACATTCATACAGATCAGAGAGCTAACTTCAATAGCCAATTGTGCAAAGTGTTAGGTGTGAGGAAGATGTGCACTTCACCTTATCATCCCCAGTCTGTTGATATGATAGAGTAGGTAATACAAACTGTCAAGCACATACAGAGTTTGTTGATCCTGGCCACTCCAATTGGGAAGAACACTTGCTGTATGTCATGATTGTATACCTAACAATAGAACACAAATCAACTGTTTGTTCTTTGGTTAGGAAGTTTTGCTCCCTGTGGATGTGATGTATGGTTCTCCACCCCCAAGCCAAGTGTACCACAGTTTCCACAAGAATGTGGAGTGGCTAAGGTTTGCATTGGTGATGTGCATGAGCTTGTATGCCAACAGCTACAAAAGACAAACATACAGCAGAAGAAATATTATGACAAAACTGTCCTGGAACGTAAGTTCTAGTGTGGAGACTGGGTATTGTTTTGGTATGCGCCAATTACATGGAAACAGCTTGGATGGGTCAATATCTAGTAATCTGACAGATTGGTACATTGACATATGAGATACGGTAGTCAAATGAAATGCATAGGGCACATTGACAAGCTTTGACTACGTTACTGATGAACCTCACGCACTGACTTACCAGGAATTGGAAGTAGACCAATAGGTCGGAGGATGAGAAAAGTACAGTTTCATATCGTCTAAGCTCAGCTGAAGTGAAGGAACATACTGAAAGTACTTATCTTGCTGTGCAAGATGAGTCAGTTGTAGAAGCATCTGATGAGGGGCTTTATAGCTTTAGTAGTTGATGAACCACCAGTGCCAACCTTCTGATTGTTATAGCTGAGATTGACTGCCAGGCCAGCACCTAGACTTATTTGGTCAATAACTGAAATGAAGTAGCATTCCAAGCTATTGAATAATGTTTGTTGTACAACGTATGCACTACATTGTGTGATTTTACCTTAATTATCTTTAGAATTAGAATGTTTAGTTGGTTGCAAAATTGACTGCACTAAAAGGGTATTGTGACTTATCTCCTTCGGAGCTATTGAGCAAAGTTTCTATGTGAGATTTTCACAGGATATCAGATGATAATTGATAAAACATTAGAGTTTCACTGCTCATAGATAGCAGAATGTTATAGCTCATAGCTATTAAGACATAGAAAGTGAAAGAGGCTTTTGTAGGTAAAGATGTACAAGCCACGGGTAGTCTGTCTATGGCCACTAATGTAGGTGTTAATGTACAATTAAAGAATATGCACACGAAATGAGCTATTCCCTGACCAAAATGTTAACGTTTATCTGTCCAAGCAGGAATGTTTTGTAATTATGGCTGATCAGTTTTACAGCTTCCTGCTGGAGTGGTCATCAGAACAACAAGCAAAGTGAAAGTAACTAAGGCTAGGAGTAATGTTGGGTTGTGTCTAAGAATGAGTACACTACTACCAACACATCTCAAAGTGGTTGAGAATTGTGCACATAATCTGGACGTAACTCAATGACTTGTTAGTTGAATATGCTGACGTATTTATTGGATCAGGCAACAATGACTCAACAGGTGATGCGTGCATGTCCAATTAAAAAAAACCGACAAAAGCTTTTCTGGAGCACTGGGAATGTAGTCAGCACTAAGATACAGTGGATGCTGAAAGATGGAATCAAACAACCTCTGAAGGTTCTTAGTCATTTCTAGTAGCAATTGTCAGAAAGAATGAAGATATGTCTAGAATATATTTTGATTTTAGATTGGTGAATGTGGTAACTCTCATCAACAACTTTCATTTGCTGCAAACAAACGAATGTCTGAATGATTTAAAAGATTCCCATTAGTTCAGCACTTTCGTTTTGACATCCACATTCTGGAAAGTTGAACCTAAGACTGCTTTTAGTACAACTTATGCATCATGTCATTCAGTCTGCGTAATATGATCTTTAATTTTCAGAAACTAATAGAGCTTATAATGAAGGGGTTACAATGGGATAAATGCCTGATCTATGTTAATGACATCCTACTGTTTAGTCAAATGTTTGAGTCTGTGACTGGGAACCTGAAAATGGTATTCTAGTGAATAAAAAAAGGCAGGCTTGAAACTAAAACCAGGAAAATGTGCACACGTACACATGAAAGTGGGATATCTCAGTCATATTTTGGGTAGGAATGGTCTCCACAGATCCTCTTAAGATAGTATTAGTAAAGGATTGGCCTCAACACATGACTAAGCAAGAAACCTGTAGTTTCCTTGGTTTTTATCTCATTGGAGTAGTTTGTTTTGTTTCGATTTTCATGTAAGTTATTCGAGGGCTACCTGCATTAGCATCTCTAATTTAACAGAATAGACTATAAGGAAGTCAGCTTGACAAGCTATCACCTACCACCAATTCTTAGGCTACTCTTTTACCATTGAATAGTGGGTTGACTGTCACATTATAACGCACCCACGACTAAAAGGACGAGATGTTAGAAGACGAAGATTCAAACACACTAACCACCGGGCCCTTTTATGGCCAAATTCTCCAAAATAGCAAAATTATTATCTACTGGGCCAGGTGGATAAGGCGCTCGACTCGCAATCTGAGGGTCGCGGGTTCGAATCCCCGTCCCACCAAACATGCTCG
>NW_013668842.1:23619-24321 GCF_000517525.1 Limulus polyphemus
AAAAAACATTATCTACTCTCACTTAAAATGATATGCTCTTGTGATGGAGCAAGTAATGTGAACAAACATTCCAATCCCCAAAACGTGTATTAGTGGAGGATCTGATAATAGCATATCTATGACAAGACAGCAAGTTCCTATTGGACACCATTGACAGTAATAATGGAGTTATATCAGTGTTTGTTTTAGCGCGAATATTGAAATTAAGTGTATCGTAAAGTTGTATTCGGAAAGAATAAACCAGTTTAATTAAGTAAGGACTTGTGTCGCTAAAGTTTCGTCGGAACGAAGTTACGGAAAGTTAATTAACAAACCGAGACGTAACAAATTGGTGTCAGAATTGGGATGAAAAAAAAATGGAAACGAGAGGCGGAAAATCAAACTACAGTTTAGCAGACTTGATGGCAGCAAAAGAAACAAGAAGAACGAGAAGAGAAATTACAACAGTTGTTAGAGAAAAAAGAAAAGAAACAAGAAGAACGAGAAATTAAACAAGAAGAGAGATTACAGCAGTTGTAAGAGGAAAAAGAAAAGAAACAAGAAGAACGAGAAAAGAAATTACAATAGTTGTTAGAGGAAAAAGAAAAGAAACAAGAAGAACGAGAAGAGAAATTACAACAGTTGTTAGAGGAAAAAGAAAAGAAACAAGAAGAACGAGAAAATAAACAAGAAGAGAGACAACAACAGTTGCAAGAAAACCTG
>NW_013668842.1:25311-29014 GCF_000517525.1 Limulus polyphemus
CCTCATCTTTCTAGAACTATCCTGTACCTTGGCGAATGCCCGAGCATTTACTAGATAGGGTAGTCTGGTATATATAAGAGTGTGACAACGTGACGCGGTAATGTGTGTGTAGACAGTAAGTAATTGAACTGCGTTCAGAGAGAGACGTATTGTTGAAGTTAACGTTCGTTCGTTATAGCGTTTGTTTTAGCTCGAATATTGAAATTAAGTGTATCGTAAAGTTGTATTCGGAAAGAATAAACCAGTTTTATTAAGTAAGGACTTGTGTCGCTAAAGTTTCGTCGGAACGAAGTTACGGAAAGTTAATTAACAAACGGAGACGTAACAATAGTAAGGAAACAAGGCTGGGGATAATGTAGACATTATTTACTCAAACTATAAATCCCTGTTTGACTTCACCAAATATAATTCTAGGTCACAGAATGGAGCCAAAAAACTACAAATCCCTATTTTTTGACTCCGCCCAAATGTAATTCCAGGTGACAGCTTGGAGCCAAAATAGGAGTTTCTGGTTTCAGTAAGTAATGTCTACAATATCTCCAGCCTTGTTTGCTTACTCTTTTTTACGATCCCTAGTTGTAGGTTTTTAAATTCCCAATATTTTATTTATCTTGTTATAACACTGTTTTAATTTGATGACGAGGAAATAAATTTCCAGAAAATAAAGGTTTAGAGACGGCTTGAATTGGTAATGAAGAAAACTTTATTATAAATGTACATCGTTTCGATAAGCTTACGTCATCATCAATTACATGATTACTTGTAGCTGATGATGACATAAGCTTGAAGAAACGTTGTGCATTAATAATAAAGTTTTCTCCATTAACCACTCAATCCGTCTCCAAATGTGTATTTGCGTAAACGAGTGGATTCTCGCCTCTGTTGGACCTGTAAATTGACCAATTTCTTATTGCAATATCCCTAGAGGCAGAGTACATATTATCTGCTATGTAAAACAAAGGCAACTAGCGCTAAACAATTTCAAAATTTTCTTGGACCACGTGTTTATGCCAAAATTGCATAGAGGTTACATAAAATGCATGTTTTTTTAAAAACTCTCTATATTACTACAGATGGAAAACGTGATATGTACACATTTCACATGGCTGCCATCAGTCCGAAAACTAAGGTTTTAATTTTTTTGTATAGATGTTAATTTTTTTTATTACCACTAACATAATTTTTATATGTACCTATAGTTACGTAAGCATTTTGACAACGTTTGCACAAATGCATATGTAATCGTATTTTGTTATTGTAAAATTATTTGTTTTTATTGCGAAGTTTTCGAATCATACTTTTTACAAGGTAGAGTGCAGTTCATGGAATGCAAAGACTACGTGTGAGTGCAATTGTGTGTTTGTCAGTTAAAAGATGTAGCGTTAGGCTTAAGGGTAGACTTGTAATTTGAGTTTTGCTATTTTGGAATTGCAGAGTTAAATGTGTAATATGCATAAGAAAGAAGTTTTGTAAATTTTAATCCGTACAAATTTAACTTAATCTTTCTAAATGTGATTCATTTTATTCTTAATATAGATTGGATAAACATCTCATATTTGAAATTGAGGTAGGCTAATGTTAGAACTTCGACTTTAGAGACGCTAAGTTTTAACTTTTAGAAAATTTTATTTAGGCCTAAACATAGAATTTAGGAACAACAAGGAACCTATCCTGTCTACTCAACTAAACTATATGGTAAAAGTAAAACACTCAGAGACAGCTCTTATTATTTAAATAAATATTTATAAAGCTTTCTTTTAAATTTGCATTTACCACATTCAAAAGACCAACCATTGTCGGTATTAGAAAAATATAACTGTCTAAACTCTTAACTTGCAAAAATATTTGCTAGTATCCCTTAATCCTACCATTTTGATCACTAACTAACTTTATTAATTGCCAAAAAAACAAAAAAAAACAAATAGGAAGCATTAACACTGTCAATCCCATTAATAATCTTGTACACTTCATTTGGATCCCCTCTAACTCTTCATCCCAAGTATATCTCTAGTACTAATACTATCTGAACTCTTTCCAAAAATTCAATGCCTTTCCTAAGGTAAGAAGCCCAAGACTGAACACAGTGCTTTAAATGTAGCCTGACCAGTGACCTTTAAAATGGAGTGATCTTTTCAGACAGATCTATTTCTGTAAATACCACATAAAATCTTGTTTGCTGTGCACTAACAACAGCACATTGCTTGTATTGATAAAGAGACTGATCAACAGAGCATCAGGACCCTTTTCATCTATAGCATTGTTATTTCCATCAAAATTATACTTATAATTCAAATGATTAAATCTGACATGTATTACCTTGCATTTATTATGATTAAAAGCACAACTTCCTGTTCATTCTGCTTTGCATGTTATGTATAGAGAGAATGATTTTGGTCATGCATTGGGATATTTGCATTTATAAGTATGAAATGGCACACAAAAATTCATATTATGTGTCAGTTCAGTGCATACAAAATAAAATTGGTCCAAGAATTGTCCTTTACTACACCTTACACTTTTATATTTTCAAATTATTCATTGTGGTTAGTAACATGCAGTTTGATTAGTTGAAAAGAGTAAAGTCACCACAACACTTGAATGCTGTATGAATTGAAAATTGATGACACAGCTTTATAATTTATGTGTTGTGGGGAAAATTTCTGTCACAGCTGATATAGATTGTGAGGAAAACTGATCAGTAGAAACCTGGCACAAGATGAGGAAGTTCCATACAAGATAGCTCATTTTGTACAATTCTTAGCTTCATCTGGATTGTGATAACAATAAAATGCTTTGTGAACTTTGCAAAAAAGTTAGGATATAAGAACACAATATTAGTAGATACCGATAATTTCAAAATATTGTTGGCAAGACATGTAGAAAGTAAGCAGCACAAGCAAACAATCAGTTCTCCCAAGAAAAATTAAAAATCTGCATGCAGCTGTAAAAAATGTTTTTAGTAGAGAAGAAAAGGCAGTTACTGTTGCTATGAAAGCATTGTACTGGAGAGTAAAAGAGGGTATCACATTATGTAAATATACAAGTTTTATTGGCTTCCTGAAAGAAGTTAAAACACCATATGTTAACTTTTCTAACTGACAGTAAGCTTGTAGATTATAGTTCATACACTTACTGCCACTGATATTTTGTATTGATTTGTCTGAATTGTAGAAAGTGAAAACATGAATTAAGAAGTGAACAGTTGAAAATTATGAAAAATTTTGTTCACTGTTAATAACAAATAATTTCATGAGAAAATTCACATCAATTTTCTCAATAATTTTCACTTATCATTTTGATTGAATACCTGAACTAACATAATTTTTTTGTATTAATTTAGATAATTTATACACCCTGAAATTTAAAAACAAGAGGTTCTAGGAGAGCTCTTCTTTATCTTTCAAAATTGCTGAAAATCAGTTTGTTGAGAGGCTTTTTCTTTCTGAATTTAATGTAGGTGTAAGTGTCCCCCATACCCTAGACCAGTGGTTTTCAACCGGTGATCTGCGGATCCCTGGGGATCCGCGAAGTTTGCCCAGGGGATCCGCAGCACCGAAAAAATATGAAACTAATAATAGGTATCTATATACAAATGTATGTTGCTGATGCGTTCGGCGATGTCGAATAAATTTTAACATTTTTTTTATTTTTATTAATTATTATTAACAAAGTTTTTTAAAAAGAGAGGAGATGGATACTTGCA
>NW_013668842.1:29968-31367 GCF_000517525.1 Limulus polyphemus
AGCCTCTCAGGGGATCCGCGCTTCCAAAAAGGTTGAAAACCACTGCCCTAGACTAATAGTTTTATGATTGGATTGGCCTTTGGCCCTCCATCATATTTTCCAGATATATCCCTGTATATATATAACTTAATCATCCAGTCAGTGTTGAGTCTTATCTAACTATTTTTTGTACCTTTAGGTTAAGTTATAGCAAAGATAAATTTTCTCTGCACAGTCTCTTATTAACTATATATAGTATAGTATAAGCTATTCAAATAAGAAGTACTTTGTGAAACTTCATAAAAAAAACAACATATAACACGCCAGTATAATAATGCAGAAATTATTAAAGAATCAACAAAATATGAAAAACGAGATTAATTTCAACAGGCCAAGCTTCTTATTCTCAAGGGACAGAGAGAAACTGTTCTTAACTTCTTGTACATTCAGGTACTGAATGATGAACGTTCACTGATGGTTTTAGAGTACAAAAACTAATTAGAAATATAACTTATAAGCACAGTTACAATAAAAAGAAGCCCACCAAATGGGGCATTTATTCTGTTTATTGTGCTTGTATTAGTCAGAGTTGGAGTAAAGGAATATGAAAGCTACTATTTTTGAAAAGGATGGTAAAAAAATCAACTTTAATATTGCATGTTCGTACAATCAGCCACATAATGTTTAACAATGAAAAGTCATTGGTGAATTAAAATTCTTCCATTAATACGACATGAGAATCAATAAAAATATTTAAAAATAGAGAAAACTTACTCAATAATTAAATGGGATTTGAAATAAACTGCATTCAGTATTAGTTTTTTTCTAACTAGTTTTTGCAATGTTCATGAATTTTGAACTTGAACATACTAGACCTGTGAAGTATTACTCTGTCCAATGAGACTGACAAAGTTGTCATGTCAAAACTAAGTCATTTAGTATTTTTTTTATTTGAGGATTCTTTCATCATCTGTGCGTTATTACTGTTGTGTTATTACTATTTTTTATCTTTTCTTTTTATAACTATGAACCACACGGTGTAATAGCCTTTTTTTTTAACTTTTGGATGAATTCACTAATCCTAGACTGTGGTTATTCATTTCATTAAGAAAACAGTAACCCCAAAATTGTTTTTAAGACACAATTTTTTCCATATCTTTACATGTAGGCCTCCAGCTTTGAGAATGAGTATAGTCAGTGTTTCTGTCAAGTACTTTTTTTTAAATATATCTAATACTAGTACTCCTTAGGCCCATTAGTACTAACAGCAATACTATTACAGTAGTACTAAGCCTAGAAGTAGTTAATAATGGCTGGAGACGGCTTGACTGGGTAATGAAGAAAACCTTTAATATAAGTTTAACATAACAGCAAATGTAAATTTTTCGACAAGGTTTTGTCATCATCAGGTACCTTGTCG
>NW_013668842.1:32157-51236 GCF_000517525.1 Limulus polyphemus
CGACAAGGTACCTGATGATGACAAAACCTTGTCGAAAAATTTACATTTGCTGTTATGTTAAACTTATATTAAAGGTTTTCTTCATTACCCAGTCAAGCCGTCTCCAGCCATTATTAGTCTCAAAGTGGGTTACTCGTCATCAAACTAGAAGTAGTTAGTTCTACTAACAGGGATAAATATATAGTTATCAGCCATACTTGTAGAGCTAAATATTAGTAATAGTAGTAGTACTAATGTTAATCATCATCACAGCAAATTAAGTTGATGTGTTGAATAATAAAGTTAAGTGAAGTATATTAATTCATATTTAAATTTCCACAGCTGTTATAACAGTTTTGTAGACTTAATTAAAATAGTGTTAGATCTTAAGCACCAATTATTATGATTAAACTAGCCTTGCCCAACCCATCAAAAAATGATTGGTTGGAGTTTTGTAAAAACAAAATCTGGGAGCCCCTGCCCTTCCTTTAGTAAGCCTTGTTCACCAAACTATCATAAACCACACATTGAAAAAATGAAAACAATTTTCAAGTACACTGTCAACAAATCAATAAGAGTGGTGCAAGTTAAATTAAAAATGACCCAGAACGAGTGTTACACACACAAAATGACAACTGGCTTTTATATATATATATATATTAGATTTTAATCTGTGTAAAAATAGTATCATGCCAAAGTTCATGTCAAACTCTTATTTAAATTTTCTTTTTACTTTTCAGTTTATTATCCACCTTATGACTATATCAAGAATGTTTATATGTCATTTCTAATGTTAAATAGTATTTGTTAAGAAAATGGAAAAGTTTTCCAGCATTTCGGTTGTTGCTGCATAATGCATTTTCAAACATTTTTAGCAAGACCATGCATGTAGCCCCTATTATCTGGGGTAGTAATAAACAACTCCAGGCAGTAGGAATCCAAGGCCTTACTAATATAATCTTATCACCCAAACTTTGACCCATCAAGTCCAGCAGAAATTGTTGAAGTATACCTGATTTATCTATTTCATGAAGTTGTTTTATTCAAGTGGCTCCATCGTAAGTGTAAAATTTCACAAATCCATTGATATTTCAAATTTACCAGAATGTATTTTTCTGATTATGTCACATAACCTAAAAATTATGGTTCAAATGCTGAAAGAGATGAAGCACCCAAAACCAATAGGTCTAAGGTTTGTAATAAAAATTCTATCACAGATTTTAAACCTAAAAATTAATTTCAAGTATAATCATTAGTTAAGACAATATGTTTGGGAAAAAGAAATAAATAAAATCAAAAATCTAATAAAAACTTACAAATTATAATCACTAACCTCACTATTAGATGTTTCTAAAATTTGCCAAGAACCTCGATATGCCTACATCAAGCTAAGTATATGCTTAAACTACAATGTAAAAAAGTGGAATTCAAGCCAACCCTTATGAACATTTGAAGTATTATATACATACTTAAGACAACAATATCAGGTCATTGCTAAGAGACACATGAATGGAGCATTACCAAAAGACAACTGGCTTTTATATATATTAGATATTATATTAACCTTACGGGTAATCTATGATATTATCACATTAATAAGATTCTCTTCTTTCTTTTACTTTCATACATGAACATGTTTGCTGCACCTGAGATGAGATTTAACAAGGCCTTTATAGTAAACAGATCTCTCCTTCAAAAGCACAAAAGGCGTGTACTTTTATGGTGTATGTAAAGATTTATTATATATAATTCTATTATGTATTGTCTCTTCAATTAATTAAATACGGTGTTAGAATGTGTAAATTGCAATTGAAGTATAAATCATGCATAGGTGAATATGATATTTGATCATATTTATAAACAGATACATATATTCTATGAATGTAGTTATAAACATGATGTTTTAATTCCAAGTAGATGGAAGTTCTCTTTGTATAGTCAAGACTTGTAATTTCTATACATGAACTGACATAATTCATTTGTATATTTTGAAATATAATTGTATATTCTATACATTGTGTATTCTATACATGAACTGACATAATTCATTTGTATATTTTGAAATATAATTGTATATTAAATTTCATTCTCTGTACTTTTTATTATGTGAGTAGATTTATTTTATTAGCTATTTTTTATGTAAAACCTATTGCTGTTATTAAACTTTTAATTTGATTAGCAGATTCTCATGGTAATTATTTAACGCTTTCACTGCACAATTGATTTTCAGGCTGATTCCCAAAAAATGTCAATTATCCACATAGAAATGCCTTATATCGGTGAATTTCAAAGCCTCTATCATATATTAATTAGCATCTAAGAGAATATATACTATAATTCCTGAAAGTCACTGATAAGTTTAACAAATGTGTAACACATAAGTAACTCATATATAAAGCAATAAAAGCAGCTCCAAAACACAAAGAGTTAAAGTGCGCATCACCACTTGGTCAGTCAGCTGAGGTATATAAACATCCAGGTTTCATGGCATAGAACACGGCAGCATATATGCAGGTTTGGCAAATGTTTCAAATATATTCCCACATGTTGCAGTAGAGGGAAACTTTTCTTGGTAGCTGTGAGGTAAATACAAATTTTGCAGTCAATGGGTATCAATGTTTATTCTGATATATCCGAACTACACAGAAAAAGGGTTAATTGGGTGCAACTTTTAGGATATAGGAATGGCAAACATATTTTCTGTTTGACATATAAAAGTCCTTTTAAGTAAAAATGAAACTTTTTTTAAATTTCTTAAGTGAGTCATTTATAAGTTGTAAATTTTATTATTTTTAAAATTCCCTTAAAATATTTTAATCAAATTACTTGGTCCATGTAAACATTTTAAAATCATATATGTAAACTTATCTATTATTATTTTTTCAAGATATTTTTTATCTTTCTTCATGTTTTATTACCTACCTTTTTTTTTCATACAAAAGTCCAGTATTCTTTATTTTTATGAAAGAAACTTCAAAGAAAGTTAGATTTTTTGTTTCAGAGTTGTGGGATTAGACAAAATGTGAGTTTTAATCTCTGTTCAATATTATTGAGATCATTTTAAAAGTCTTTCCATGTCTATTTGTCCTGTAATTAATCTTACATGTACTACAATTTTGGATCAGTCATGAAATTACCACTGTCTAGTAATTCATACTTATTTTAATGAATAAATATTGGCAATATGAGGCATTACTGCACATTAGATACTTCAACTGACTTATTAAGCTGGTGTGTTTTACAGTTTTAAGATTACAGTCAACTATAAGTTTATTGTTGGCTAAAGTACATGCATTTAGCATAAAATCATGTTTTTCGTGCTTTTTTTCTTTGTGGTACAATCTGTTATCTGTAACATAAGTAGTTTTCCCGACATACATACCAGTGTTGGTTTATATGTGCTCCACTATACTTCATATAGAAAACAAGTAAGTATAAATTGTTGATATGTTTTTTATTCATCTGTTTAAATGAATTAGTCAAACACAGAGGGTAGTGACAGAGTGTAGTTACTTAAATAAGATTATAATTGTTGATGAAGTTGTAACAAAATTAATAAATATAAACTATTCATTAGAAAAGACAGGAGGTGACCTAAAGTTTAAATTAAGACTACTGTTGTTTAAAAACTTAAACAATATTTGACTTTAAAATTTAATTGGAGCATTTACAATGGGATAATTAGTTTCTAAAATCAACTTAGACAATGTAAATAGAATTTGATTGTCATTGGCATTTAAAACAGATTTTTGTTGTATTAGTAACAGTTTAAGTTTGAATATTCGATGTCTTATACCAGGATTTTCTTAACTGAGGATTGATTAATTTCCAAAGTTTGATGTCATATTATTGTGTATTAAAATTTTAAAAGTTTTATGGATTTATAAGATAAGAAAATGTTTTGAAGTACAAGTGTATTTAATCATTTTTACTTGTGTATACTTTGTTAAATGGATTCCTACCATAATACAATGGTTGAACAGTGGAAGTTCATAGTTCCTATATCATTTTTGAGATCATTTTAGAATTATTATAACAAGCGGTACAGAAATGAAGTATTAATGTGAACATAATTCTGGAATTCTAGCAAGTAGAAATGAGAAGTTGTGTAAAGTGGCAATTTTAATTGGTTATGCATATTACTTTACTGTGCTTTAGTAGGAATGTGTAAAACTAAACATTACATTTATATTTTTATTTAGTTGTTAAAGAAAAATAATTTAATTCAATGTTAAAACTTACTGCACTAGTCATAAGTCAGAAACTATTCTTAGTTAATATTTTGGAAAAAGTAAAAAAATTAATGTGAAATGCTGTATGTGTTTATTCTTTCTGTGAACCTCGTATTTAAGTATACCACTTTCTTATAAGATGTAACATTAAACATTTCCATCTGGTATAACTTCAAGGCTACATGTAAAATAAGAACGAGATTTATTAAAAACAAAATTCATTGATTAGGGTTAATATGTCAGATAGTTATAGATGGATGTATGTGAAAGGATTCCTTTTGACTCCATATTAGTCTTAGTTGAGATTGTGATCTAAAGTTATCTAAAAAGTGAGAAAGAGAAACAAATGTTTTGATATTTGAAAATGAAATAATTAGTTACTAATTTTGTTTGTGCCATTTTAATAAAGCTTTGCTAATAGGTAATGTAATCGTTATGTATACTTTGAATTCATTGTTTTTTTGTTTTGTTTTTCACTGAAATTAATGTAATACTTAAACATAAAAAGTTATGAAATAGATAATTTTGGTATGCTGGTGTTGCAAAATGTTTAACTGTATTGTGTAACAAGTCTTGATGACCATAAGCAGTGTGAATTTACAAGTAATAGTTCTTATGATGCACTTTCATCTCACTCATACTGTTCATGTTTTAACTATATATGCTGTATATAACAGATTTGTATGTGATTTTTATGTTTTGTTTAACTGAGGTTAAATTAACGAAATATAATTAGCATGATGCCACTTGTTTTTTAATTGTTTTCTGGAAATATTTTAAAGACAATGAAGAAGTGTAATTATATATATATTTTGTAGTATTTGTCTAGATATATATATATATATATTTTGTATTTCATGCTTAAATAAAAGTGTGATTTTTTAAGATATAAGAAGATTAGAAGTACAAATGAGATTATTTAGGGTTAAACATTATCTAAATTTGTGTTTTTTAATTTATTACCAAAAACACATGCTAATATCATTTATGTTTGTACTAACTTCAACCTAAGCTGTAAATAACAAACAAGTGATGTGCAGCAGGAAAACTAAACCCAAGGATATGTTTTATTGAAAGACAGTGAAGAGATATTGTATTTTAATTTTAAAAATGATAATCTGTGTAACCGATTTGTGCTCTAAGTTATATAGATCTTGAATAATTGAGTCATGTTGTCAGTATAGAAATAGAAATAAAAGCAGTTGAGAATTTTATTTGGGGGTGAAGTTGGAGCCCCCTATGTGAAGACAAATGTGATGAAAGAATAAGCTGTGATTAGTACTTGTGTTTATACTGTAAATTTTGTTCTATGTATTATTTGTGTGACAAATAAATCTGCTGACTTTGGATGGAGCTTGCATTAATTCTATGATTTGTTTACGAATAACAGTTTATGTGTCTGGAACATTTGTACACATTTATGGTCAAATTGTCTAAATTGAAAAGATACAGGTTTTTTTTTTAGCTTTATAATAAATGTAAATGTATGCATTTCATAACATTGAGTGCCTCTGATTTTCAGACATATGGAAAAATATTAGAAGAAGAAGAAGGAAGAGAGATCGTTATAATCAGTACACCCAACAAGAAAGAGATTTAATTGGAAAGTATGCTGCAGAGCACGGCAACACAAAAGCAGCTGTTTATTATAGCCACATTTTAAATAAAGTTATTAGTGAGAGTTCAGCAAGAATGTTTAAAAAACGATATATAAAGTGTGTGAAGTTGAAGAAATAGTGAACTTTAGCTGTAAAGCTTTAATGACTTGTTTTATTTCACACATCCATATATCATTTGTACTGAAATTGATGAAACTTTATATAAAAAATAATTAAATTTACTTGTAAAATGTATTTACAGTATTCCTATGTGGTAAACTTTTAAACGAGTGTAAGAATAATCATGGTTTAATAAGAACTGTTTATATAAAGGTAAGAACATTTATTTGAAGTTAAACTAAAAATCTTATGAACTTTTATGTACCTCATTTGTGAACCACCCATATCTATAAAATTTACAAAGTATTTCAGAGTTCTTCCTTTTAGTTGTATTGGAATTGTACTAGACAAGATTATTCTTGTAACTGAATTGAGTTGTAAGTTGTTTAATTATATATACTGATTTCAACTTTCTAAAATCTAAGAAGGTTTAAATTAAGCAGAGGGTTTCATTTGTTAGGAGAATGATTCAAGGTGGAATGTCATATATGAGAGACACTAAGTGAGATGTGGTGATAGACAAGAGCAGATCTAAAATAAATGTACTCTTCAATTTAAATCAGCAGCTTCATCTTTGGTATCTAAGTGATTGTGTAATATACAGTTTGGTGGTATTATTCCTATTTTTAAGTAGATTTGTTAAACTTGAAAGGCTTTTAAAGTCTTTAATTTGTAATTTTGAAGATGAGAATGATAAAAATAGAAATTTAAGTATCACAGATATCATAAAGGATAAATACTTACTACTTAGACAGATTTATGACTAAAGCCAATTGCATTTTATGTAATAATAACTTTAATTTTCATTACTGTACATGTGTATAAAGTAAATGTAAGGTCCACATGTACATTGTTTATAGATTCAAAAATACTGTCCTAATTAAACTTTTAGAAATGTGTTGTACATTTTTGTTACTTCAGAATAAAGAAAGTGCTTATATTAGGCTTGCATAACTAACAATTAAGTGATTATGTTTTTGAATTGTCATCAGTGGACTATCTTTCAGTTGAAATTTAGTCAAATTTTCCTTTTTGTATTATTTCTTTTTTCTCTGACTTTACCAGAAAAATTTTCTGGGCAATAGTTTCAAATTTTGGATCAGCCTTTGCTTCAGACATTTTCAATGTCATTTTGAGTCTCATTAAGAGAGATGATTAAGGTGAAATCAAGCCAAGTCCATGTATGTCTATGGAATTGTGACTTTATTTTCAAATATGTACTTTTGAATGTTTGTGTTAAACATTTTTATACATGCAATAAATAATCTTTTCCTGTTTCGATTATGTATTGTTGTACGTTTGTTCAGTGAATTTCATAAAGTATACTTGTAAAGACATATTTTATAAAAGTTTTTACCGTACAATTGCCTGAAAAGGAAGTATTTTTTCTCGTGGTGTTTTTATTTTAACATTATCTATACAAGTACAGTGTGTACGACATTATAAAATTGCCAGTAAATATAACTTAGTTGGAATTTTGAACAAAGCTTTACTACTTGATAATGGTTATTATTGTAGAATTAATGTTCATGATAGTAACAACATGTGGAATCAAAAAAAAGTTTTGGTAAGTTGTGTGAAAAGTTAACCAAACCTCTAACACTTATAACAGGTTCACCTGTCGTCTAAGTTGCCTATGTATGGTTGATAGTGTGTATGAAGCATTATAAGGCCAAAAAAAAAAAGTGTTATTTTACTATAATTGTGTCAATTTAAGTATAAATTAGGTTAACACATGTATAGAAAACTTGTTATATTTTAATTGTATTTTAAGTTCATTCTGTGGAGTGACTTGGAAATAAGAGTGTAAGTAGTTGAAATGTGATGGGCTTTGCTATGTTTTATATTTAAAAATTCAGTTTTTTAACTAATTGTGATGTTTTTGGTTTCAGGATAATTTTTTTTTTCTATCTCTACTAATATTTGTATAAAACAAAGAAGTCTATTTGGGTGAGACTCAAATGTGTCATGTGATTAAAGCAATTGAATAAATGTTTTGTCATCGAGTTATGGTGTACCAAACAAAGAAAAAAAACAAGACCTTGAACCTTAATAGAAACAACGAAGCACTGCATGATTTAATATTATTAAATATTCATACTTTGTAAGGTCTACCTTGCTACAGTATTTGTCATGTCAGGCACTTGCCAATTCTTAAATAGATTTCTCTTTTATTCTTGTGGTTTAAAATGTCTTAGTATTCTTTTGGTAACTTTTCACAAATAAATTTTTTCCTGCTATACAGACAATTTCATGGTTGTTTTTTTTATTGTTAATATTTTTACAGGTCAGATAGAAGAAGTTGGTCAGTTACAGATGTCATTTATGAGATCATTATCACCATCATCAAAACGTCATCATCAATGCAACATATGTATGAAGAACTTCACTCGGAGGCAGCATCTGAAAAGACATCAAGAAATACATTTCCAACAGAGAGTCTATTATCAATGTGAATTTTGCTCAAGCTCCTACTCCAGAAAAGACAACCTGTTGGTACATGTCAGGATGGTACACAAATTATCAACAGCTCGCCACTGAGAACCTTTTAATCAGCTTATAGTAAAGAAATCAGACTTTGTTTCAGTCAGTGGCATTGCTAGGTATTTAAATGATTTGTGGTTTGGGCCTATAGTTGTGGGAATGTTTGGTGTTTCTGTATGATATCAATCATGGTTTTCTATTCTGATTTTTCACTACATCATCTGGGGATTCAAGGCACTGTCAAGTAGAATCGGGGCCTATGGTTTCAGTTTTGTAACACTAGACCCATTAGCAATAAATAAACAGTATGAAAGAAGAAAATAATGTCATCATAAAGCTGTAACTAAATAATGTGGTTTAGCATTATGATTTTCCTTTATTTTACACTTACATTATTAATTTGAGGAATCACCAGTTTGCTTATTGTAAAGACAGATCAAAGAGGAGAATGTTCTTATTTCATTGTAACTTTAAGCATTTTTTTAATTGTTGTAAATGCAATGTATTATATAGGAAATGAAATTTCAAATATAATCTGTAATGAGCATTTTTTTTAATCATTCTAATTTCTAAATCCCCAAAAGAAAAGTGTAATCAAGTACTTGTTTTGTTACTCCCGTTAAAAAAGCTGGTAAGAGAATGAGCTGTTTTGTTAAGGGTAAAAAAAAGATATGTAATGACTGTGGTTAGTGATTACCCATGGTGTAAATTTGCATGATTAGGTTTATGTGTGAGTTTGTAAAGATAAAACTTAGTTGGTTTATTTATTAAACATTTGGATCTAATGCTTGAAATAAAAATTTTGATATTACATAAAAGCAGGTTGCAATAGTATGTTCCAGTTGTAACTGAAAGATATTTATCATAATGTTTGTCTATTGTGATTACTAGTCCCAGAAATGTAATATATAAAAAAAAATATTTTGTTTGGAGATAACTTCCTTTAACTTAAAATTGTCCAGCACTTACAAATAAATATATGAAAATTTATTGCAAGAACATATTGTAAGATATAGACATTTAGTTATGAGTTTTATAAAATGTACTTTAGATGTACATTTGGCTATTAGTATTGTGAGATATGCATTAGTTGCGCACATTTTGTTTAGCACCAATTTCTAAAATATGAATATTTGATTTATTCTCTAGAAAATACACAAGAGTGTAAAAGTTGTAATCCATCTCTGGCTTCTTAAGCAACATATTCAGATTTTTCAATTTTTGCTTGATTGAAGATTTTTCTTTTATACTCTTACCTAACACTGATTGTTTTAAAGATTGTGCACCAAAAGCTCAGAAATTATACACTGTTATTATATATTGTATATGTTTATTTATTTTCATTTATAAAGTAAATAAAGGTTTTTTGAACAGACATTCTTCATATAAATGTAATCAAACACTCCATGAAACCGACAGAAATGTTAGAATACATAGTAAGCCACCAAATTTTGCACGCAGCCATTTACTTTGCTGTACATCTTTTTGATTTATGAAGACTGTTTTCTAAACTGTTACCAAGTTTTTTTTTTTAGTTTGAATTTAATAATAGATGCCATTCATACATATGGCCTGGAAATTGTTATTCATGATACCACAAATTTATTACTCTGATGATTGGCTAGAAATAATTTTAACTTCAGCATCAAAGTTTTTAAATTGAACAAATAAGTTTACTATTTTAAGTTTAGTCAACTGGTTTTAAATTATTCCCTAGAATAGAATTTGTTTATACCTTATTTCTATTTAGCTTTTAAACAGTAAAACTTTTCAAGTTTATACAGAAATATCAGTATGTGTCTTTATTTTGAAAGAAAGAGAAAATAACTTGGATTAAATCTTCCAGGTCTTTCAACTCGGCAGCTTTTTGACAACTCTACACCAGGTGTTACTAAAGGTTATCAGTGTGCTGTGTGTAGAAAAACATTTTGTCGTAAGTTGACATTGAAGCGCCACATGGATTCACATCGGCAAATGGAGTACCGTTGTGATATTTGTTCGAAGACATTTATGTATGTCACAGCTCTCTATCGTCATAGAAAGTCACATGCTGGTGTGTCACGTTTTGAATGCCAGTATTGTCATAAGACATTCATGTATGGGGGAAACCTTCAAAACCACACTCTAGGTTGTCATGGTATTATCAACAATTAATTAGATTGTACATATTAGTGTTGAAGGTAATACTGTAGTATTATAATAATCATGCTCATTCATACAAATATTTGAAAGAAGAAGGAGAAGAAAAATAATGTAATGTGTTTGACAACAAAATACTTTATTTTGGCTTCAAATCATAATTATCACAAGTGCTGAAAATATGACTAGTCTTTTCATTAAAAGGTATGTTTGTTATATTCTTTTTTTGTTCTCTTTTGTCTATCTGTTTAATTGTGAATTTCTTTTTTAGTAATAAAAATAATTATTTTTGTTTGTTTTGAGGAGAAATTCTTGTTTATTTTCATTTTACTTATATTAGTGAAATTACAGCATTTGTAAAAGCTTTTATTTCATTATCCAGACATGCCAAATATCTAGCGTTATCAATGCAATTATAAAAATATTTATTTCTTAAATTCACAAGTACCAAGAATTTCTTTTATGAATGATGAAACTTTTATCCATGATAACTTGTTATAATATTTGTATATTTTATCTCGTGTATGGTATCGGAACATTGATTTTGAGAATTCATAAGAATCACAACACTTACTGTGACATTCCTCTGGTATTGGGAATTCATATCATATTCATTTTTCTTTTACCATTAATGTACACTTTGGCTTGGGAAAATGCACAAGAAAATTTTGAGTAATTATTTATTTCTGTTGTATCATTTATCACTGAAGTGAGTAAATACAAAGATCCCACCTCACATTTAATGGAGAAAAGTTGAAATGTGATAAACTGCTTTTAGAGGCTGTCATGATTATTTTAACAATTTTGGGGTGGTATTTGTCTTTCTAACAGTGCTTCTCTCTTAAGCTTTCTAGTTTTTAATAAAAGTAAAGAATTAACCATCTGTATACAGTCTAAACTTTATCAAAGTTTTACAAGTTGCTTGGAAGAGACATGCATGTGACATATGTTCTTTTCTTTGTGTGTAGTTTATTTCCTGTTATTTATAATACTTATATATATTTTAATTGCACTGAAATGGGTGAAAGAAGATGACAAAGACCATATTTTGGTTTGATCTTAAACAACATTTGACATTTCTCCTGTTGATTTATCAGAAATGCAGAGTTAAGGTGAGAGAGTAAATCATTCACAAATGTTAGTAAGTAATTGTAAGTGTGTGAAAGTTTTCCCATGTGTATTTCATTGGTTTATGTTGAAGATAAGGAAAAACATTAAGAACTTTAGCAGATACTCATAATATTTTACTGTTCTATAGGTTCTGCTTGGATAATGGATGTATCTGGAAGTCCTTCAAAAAAGTTTTGCTGTCCTGTTTGTGGAAAGACATACTGTGGCAAGCAAAATTTAAACCGTCATATTGACAGTAGACATCGAGGAAAGACTTACACTTGTGAAATTTGTTTCAAGTTTTTCCTTTCAATTACTGCCTTGTATCGACACAAAACTTATCATCAAGAACTAAAGAAACATCAGTGTAAAATCTGTAAGGAAAGGTTTATCAGCAGAAACATGCTTACCAAACATGTCCGTGTTGTGCATATTCAGTAAAATGAGTTCTAGCAATTTATGTAAATTATTAACTTCAGATTAATTTATTATATAAGTCCATTTGCTATTTGGTTTATACATTTTTGTGTAATAGTTTCAAAATCCGTTTTATAAATATCTGCTGGTTTTTTATTATCAATGTAATGTAAATTCCATAATCTTTAATAACAAAAACAACAATAAATTGACTTTTGAGGGGAAAAAAAACTTTGTATCTTCATCATAGTATGAGAGACCATCTTGTTTATAATAAAGAAGGTGATATGAAAAATTAAGTTTTGAATGTGATTTAAAAATTATTTTATGCATCATTACTGAAGTGAAAAAATGTATGTTTGCAAGTTGAGGGAATGATGTTAGCCAAACATATACTTGAATTATTAATCTATTGTAATAACTGATAAACTGCTCATTGCCAGTAGTTTTATTCATCATTCTTTCAATTTATTTATAAATTCTGAACAAAACTTGTAAGCTGTGCATAGCTGTTTTTAATTTTTTCCAGGTATATATGATAGGTGTAAACTTTTTTTTTGAGGTTAATATACTTAATGTGCTGGTAATATGGCAGTTTTAACCCATTGACTGCTGATTTGCTGTGTAGAGTAAGGTCTGTTTCTGGCAGTTGAATGCATGTGTGCTATATATTGGTTACAAAAATTCTAAATGAGCTTAGAGCAGCCAAAGTCAATGGGTTAAGGGTTATTGTATCTTTGGATGTACATTAATTAATATGCTTATGAAATAATGACTGTAGTTGTGTTGTACACTGTTGTTCTTATACATTACCAGGACCAAAGAATTGATGTAAAATCCTCTATATACCAACAGGCTCCTTACACTGGGCAAACAGTAGACGCCTTTAACAAAGACATAGATTGTGCTTCTTTTACTATATCAAACTTTATATATAATGTAGATGTATACAAGATTTGTGTACATTAAAAAGCTTGTTTCTGTAGTGTTAATTAATTCTAAACTTAGTCATAAAGTGTAATGTTTGTTTCTGCACCTTTAATATTCATTTGAGAAAAATGTTTAGTTTTAAATAGTGGTGTTAATGTTTTTTACAATGTTTGAAACCTGCAGCTGGAACTCCATGCATTTTTTTAGACCATACAGACTGTTAGTGTGTTGTATGAATTGAACAAGTTAGTTCAATATAATATTTGAATAGTTTTTTATACAGTTTTTAAATTCCATAAATATAATGAAAGAAGTGTACACTATCTAGTACTCTAACATACAAAACCCTATAACCCAGATGATTTTGATAAGTGGACCTATTCTTCAGTGGCAAACTGGGCTCACTTGTCAAAAGTATTCAGATTATATGGTTTCATATCTTTCTGTTAAATTGATTTCTTGAATCTACATGTTTTCCTACTTTCTGGTACCCTGATACTATACCATGAATTTAATTGCCTCATTGTTAGTCACTAGTTAAATAAAAATTAAGATTTGACAGTAACATTAAGAACAAACTAAAAACCAACCTTACCAGTGACTGATGGAGGTAATACTTGCTACAGGGAGAATCAGTACGAACTTAGCCGTACGCACATGCTTTGAGCAAGTAAAGTCTCACTCTCAAAATGGTCCTCTCATTTGCACGATTCTTTTAATATGGGGATGAAGTTGATATTTTAACGATTCCCTACCAATTTGAGCACTTGTTTTATGACAGTTGTATTCATGTGATGGTTTTATACAACAAATTCAGTTAATCAGTCTTGTAAATTTAGAATTACATTATGGTCACATTTCAGAACAAGCAATTTGTATTAAAACAATTAACAAGCCAAGAAATTATTACATAATTTATTTTTTAGTTTTAATGCATGTCATGGTTTTTTATTTCCTTATGCATATTTTGTAACATAGACATAAACATTGTTTATTTTATTTAGTCATAGAAATCTTTAAAAGTGTATTTGATAAGAGTGATTTTAGTAACATGATAAATGTGATATACTATTTTAGCAGTTATGTTAATTTTAATATGGTGTATGTTGCCACCTTCATTCCAATCGGTAGGAAGTAATTTCACATTATATACAAAGAAAATTACAGATATTCATCATTTAACCAGTGTAATAAGTTGAAAAATTTGTATCAGAGTCTTTGAGAAAAAAAAGGGAAGCTTTGGATAATTCATAAATCTTTTAAATGATGTTTATCAGTTTTTGTTGCATAAGTTGATGTTGAATGAAATAGAAAATTACACTAATTTATTTGTTTTTTCTTCCATTCTGATTTATCTTTCTTTTATATAGGAAGAAGTGGCAGTTCCACCTTGAACCACTGTTACTGTTTCCTCTGTAGTAAACAGTTCACCAATATGACCAATTATAAAACACACATGATGAAACATGCACAAACCAGAAAGAAATATGTTTGTTCCATATGTAACCTCAGTTATTACTGGAAGAATAACCTCAGCCGTCACAAGCAACAGAAACATGGGACCTTTGCAAGTTACTATTATTAATTTGTATTGGATAAGAGCCATTTGGGGGGGGAGATAAATTTAATTCTCTTCAAGCAAAAGACTGGAAGAATTTACAATTGACAGCTTTTTAAAATTTCTATTTGATTAAATATTATGCAAAAGTTCATGTAAGGACCCCATAGATATGTAAAATGTCATGTTTTTAATTGATTAGCTATGGTTGATAATAATGGAACTGATTATCGGGACTCTTACAATTTTATAATGATTTAAATAATTGGAAAAAAAAATTATGTCCCCCAGTGGCTCAGCTGTAAGTCTGAAGGCTTATAACCATGAAAACCAGGATTCAGCACACATAGCCCATTGTTTTGCTATGTGCTTAATGATCAATCAAACAAAAAAAATGAATGGCTGTTAATGTATTTGAAATCAGAATTATAGTTTTAGACAGGTATGATAGTTTTCAATTTATCAACTGCCATTAGTCAAGATTAAATGTGTCATTTTATGGATATTAGTTCTTTTTTAGACTTAAAACTTATATGTGAACAGATATAAATGAGCAAGTTTATCATATGTCTGCTCTACTCTTGTCATGTTTTTTAATAAAAATTCCATCAAAATGAATATGTCTGAATTATGTGTATTCACTTTACATTACTACAGTATTTACTTTACCTATTATAAAGACAGTAGTGAAAGAAAATTTGTATCAAAGATGTTAGCAGCTTACAAAATGAGGTTTTTGAAATTTTGTTTATTATAAACCACTGATGAAGTTTTCATTGCTATATGAGCCATGTACATAATGGTTTCAACCAAGTGCAAATTTATAAGATGCTGTATCTGTTCTCTTCTAACGATGTAGAATTCTGGCTGTTCTGAAAGTGCTTATGATCCTTTTCATTAAAAATGAAAGCATAAAACTGTGTGGAAGAAAGGTTAGGTCACTGATTGTGGTTTGTAAAAGTAATGTTTTTACCAGTTGTTGTGACATTTGATTTTGACTAGAGGTCTTGCTCATCTCATAAATAAAAAGTTAATACATCATAATCATTTAAACATCATATGGTTAAAACAAATATATGTATGTATGTGTGTGTGTGTGTGTGTGACAAAATGAAAATCTACACAAGAATATGTGTATGTAGATGCTGTTCACCACACAGTGTGAGCTTCCTATTGAAAACTGATGATGAAATGCAAGTAAATCCTGAGTAGGTATGTAGTGGTAGAGAAATTTAAATTAAATTACCTTGAATTTCAAAGGTAAAGATCACACCTTATTGAAATTTTGTCTGTATCAAAGTGGAAACAAGTTGTGAGTTACAAAATAATGCAAATAATTTTATTTTGTTACTTTTTTTTTTCACTTGTTCCAAAGGTTTAAATTATAAGAGGAATTTTTGTTTTAAATGTTACATCTACATTTTTTAGAAATATGGAAGCAGGTATTGGATTTCTTCTGTGACATATTTAGTAAGGTAAATTAACTGTGTTTATTCTTTAAGCAAGACCAAAATACTTTTGTTTTATACTTCCAGATTAAAACTTCAGTTTATATTTATAAATCATATTGTATGGTATGTGGACCAATAGGAAAGATGCAAAAAACTGTCAAAATCTTATGACGGTGGTTTATCAGTTCTTTAAGAAACAAATCTGTACGAATAGCCATTAGAAAGTCTCTCATTATATTTTACATTAGATTCTTTAGAGAAATTTGTATTCAGAAATCATGGTTTCAGTTGTTATTTTTTAATACACATACTGGAGATACAAAAATGTACAAGCTTGATTTATCATTACTGGCATACCTGTGTGGAATTCCGGTCTTTGAGAATTCTAGCACAATTTGCATGATGTAGTGGGTGTAATTAGCACTTTCGTACGAGAGTCTAAAGATGACCTTTCATCCACTACTGGATTAATTGGGGTTGAATGTATGTATAGTTGTGTGTGTGAATTTTAAAGACCTCTACATAGTTCAGTGAAAATAATATTTAGTGAGGATTAAAGCAGTGTATATGTAGTCTATATGTGTTAGAAGTTAAAATTTCACAAGGTGGGAGAATTTAAAAGCTTGTTTGTAAAATAACTAGGATGAATGGTACAGTGGTTATGCATCAAATGTTTGTTAATCTTGTATAATGTTTGCCAAATATATTTATATAACTAACCTCAGGAAAAGTTTAAAATTTGTTTCATCAAAGGGCTCTCAATAATTATTTGCCAGGAAATTCAAAAACGTGGATCTGCATGAAAGCATAAGATAAAATTGATGTGTGTATGTATATATAGATAGATAGGTTTGTGTGTGTTGATATGTGGATATGTATATATATATATATATATATATATATTTATTGTAGTTTTGATCATTGCCAGAGAAAATATTAGGTCACTGACAATTTGTGTTATTTAATTATAATATTTCTTCATTATATGGTACCTTCAAATGGGTATATAATTGTACAATCAGCTCAATCATAGGGATTGTATACACTAATATAATGCTGCATTTTAATTATGCCAAGCTTATTTTATTGTACAAAACTGGAACTGGGAGAAAGGTTAATAAAAGAATCTTCTTTTCATTCACATTTATATTCAGAATTTCTTTATAATTATATTGTATGTGTCTCATATATGACTTTGTAGTTTTACAGCAAGACCAGCTATTCTACAAACAATTTGATAATTCATAAGCATGCATTAACTGCCAAGTCTCACTGCTGTTTTGTTTATTAATATTATATCTTTGTCTTACGGCATTTCAGAGCAGTACATACGCTTGCCAGTGGTACAGTGTGAAATATGTTACCAAGTGCTGACATCCAAGACTGTTCTAAAGCGCCACATGAAGCTTCATGTGGCTTGCAGGGAGAAGTTTATCTGTTCCATATGTGGCAAAGCCCTCAGCAGAAAGGATCACTTGACTCGTCACATGCGACGAAAGCATGAAGAAAATATTTTTTCCTGTCCACAGTGCAGCAAAGTATTTGTTACCGAGTGGGATCTGTTTTTCCATATCAGGATCAGTCACTCTTAATTAAGATTAAATGTTGAGCCAACATGCTTGTTGAAGAAATAATCCAAATGACTGTATAAAATCTTAGCTGAGTTTAATGGCATCGCTTGTTCTTCTTTGTAAAGGTAAGCTAACATTTCTCCAGTATAAAAACCAGTGACTCCAAACCAAGTTGAAATGTGACCATTTCTTATCCTTATAGTAAGGAAGTCACATCAAGTCCCCAGTGTATAGTGTTTTTTCAGTTTCTTTGACACTGCTAAATTACTATTATTTCTGTAAAATGTAGTTCTGTTGGCTTTTTGTTTTGCTCGATGTAAGGGAATGTACAAAAGTAAATATTTTACCTTTAGGGCTCACATTTAACCATTACTGAAATCATTGTCATCAGTCGTTTGTGGGGTAACAATAGAATAAAGTTGTGTGTTTACCTAAAAACTATACTAAGCCATTTTCCAAACCCTAAAGCCATTTGTGTGTGTATAGAAACTGTACTGAGCCATTTAGCAAACCTTAAAGTACATGTATGTGTTTACCTAAAAACTGTACTAAGCCATTTTCCAAACCCTAAAGCCACTTGTGTGTGTGTGTTTGTATATATAAACTGTACTGAGCTATTTAGCAAACCTTAAAGCCACATGTATGTGTTTACCTAAAAACTGTACTGAGCCATTATGGAAACCCTAAAGCCTTGTGTGTGTTTATATATAAACTGTACTGAGCTATTTAGCAAACCTTAAAGCCACATGTATGTGTTTACCTAAAAACTATACCAAGCCATTATGGAAACCCTAAGGCCTTGTGTGTGTTTATATAGAAAATGTACTGAGTCATTTAGTAAACCTTAAAGCCACATGTATGTGTTTACCTAAAAACTGTACTGAGCCATTATGGAAACCCTAAAGCCTTGTGTGTGTTTACATAGAAACTGTACTGAGTCATTTAGCAAACAAAGCTGTGTGTGTGTGTTTATATATAAACTGTACTGAGCCATTTTGCAAACCCTAAAACGATGTGTGTGTGTGTTTATATATAAACTGTACTGAGCCATTTTGCAAACCCTAAAACGATGTGTGTGTGTGTTTATATATAAACTGTACTGAGCCATTTTGAAAACCCTAAAACCACATGTGTGTGTGTGTGTTTATATAGAAACTGTACTGAGCTATTTTGCAAACCCTAAAACCACGTGTGTGTGTTAATATAAAAACTCTACTGAGCCATTTTGCAAACCCTAAAGCCATGTGTGTGTTTATCCAAAGATTATACCAAGCCATTTTCCAAACCCTAAAGCCACTTGTGTGTGTGTGTGTGTGTTTGTATATATATAAACTGTACTGAGCTATTTAGCAAACCTTAAAGCCACATGTATGTGTTTACCTAAAAACTGTACTGAGCCATTATGGAAACCCTAAGGCCTTGTGTGTGTTTATATAGAAACTGTACTGAGCCATTTTGAAAACCCTAAAACCACATGTGTGTGTGTGTGT
>NW_013668842.1:51950-53771 GCF_000517525.1 Limulus polyphemus
AAACAACCCAAACATCTGCAATGACTGTATTATATAGCCCCTTCTCCCCTTATATAAATGTTGTCATATATTCTTACACACACAATCTTTGTGAATAGAACTGCACAGAAATAGTGATAAAAACAACCCAAACATCTGCAATGACTGTATTATATAGCCCCTTCTCCCCTTATATAAATGTTGTCATATATTCTTACACACACAATCTTTGTGAATAGAACTGCACAGAAATAGTGATAAAAAAACCCAAACATCTGCAATGACTGTATTATATAGCCCCTTCTCCCCTTATATAAATGTTGTCATATATTCTTACACACACAATCTTTGTGAATAGAACTGCACAGAAATAGTGCTGTACTGAGTCATTTAGCAAACAAAGCTATGTGTGTGTGTTTATATATAACCTGTACTGAGCCATTTTGCAAACCCTAAAACCACGTGTGTGTGTGTGTGTTTATATAAAAACTCTACTGAGCCATTTTGCAAACCCTAAAGTCATGTGTGTGTTTATCCAAAAATTATACCAAGCCATTTTTCCAAACCCTAAAGCCACATGTATGTGTTTATATAGAAACTATACCAAGCCATTTTTCCAAACCCTAAAGCCACATGTATGTGTTTATATAGAAACTATACCAAGCCATTTTCCAAACCCTAAAACCACATGTATGTGTTTATATAGAAACTATACCAAGCCATTTTCCAAACCCTAAAGCCACATGTATGTGTTTATATAGAAACTATATATACCAAGCCATTTTCCAAACCCTAAAGCCACATGTATGTGTTTATATAGAAACTATACCAAGCCATTTTCCAAACCTTAAAGCCACATTAAGCTCCACTAGGGAACAGTCTGATAACAGCTGACATTGCTTAAAAGTGCAGTTTTCAAGTGTTTATGGTATAGATTTTGTTACAGAATGGAAGCCTGCATTTCACAATCAACAGACATGGTGGTTAAATGATGCTTGCTGTGTACATACCACTATGTCATATTTAGACAAGAAGGCCTGTAATGTAGATATACTTCTATTAAAGTAGTTTTATAAGTGCAATACAAAGTTAAGCTGGAATGCATTATTGTCATTTTATGGTCTGTTTTTCACCATATAGACAAGTGCAAACATGTTACAGTAGAGTGTAGGGATTGCCTAGTCAGATTCAGAATTGGGGCGGATTAAGGTTTAGTGGGGCCCAGTTAATATTTGGGAATGATAATAATTCACTCTTGTCTCTATGCTGCTAGTTTTACGAACCATAATATTTTTACTTGGGTGACTGACGGGGCCCCTGTACATCCTGGGCCTACGTGGCATATGCATTAATCCGATACTGTTCAGAATACCAAATTTTACAGATAATACCCCTTAAGAAGCAAGAGCATAGCTTATGTAGTCTTTAACTTCTTTGTGATGATTAACTCTTAAAGTGTATGCTCTTTAAAAGGGAAAAAGAAAAATTCAACAAAAATATTCTTTGTAAAATGTGTAATTGTCTGTTACCTAGTCTTTTTTTTTATTTTTTAGGTAAACACATACATGTGGCTTTAAGGTTTGCAAAATGGCTCAGTAGAGTTTTTATATTAACACACACACACACGTGGTTTTAGGGTTTGCAAAATGGCTCAGTACAGTTTATATATAAACACACACACACACACACGTGGTTTTTAGAGTTTGCAAAATGGCTCAGCACAATTTATATATAAACACACACACACACACACGTGGTTTTAGAGTTTGCAAAATGGCTCAGCACAATTTATATATAAACACACACACACACACACGTGGTTTTAGAGTTTGCAAAATGGCT
>NW_013668842.1:54584-81904 GCF_000517525.1 Limulus polyphemus
TAAGGGGAGAAGGGGCTATATAATACAGTCATTGCAGATGTTTGGGTTTTGTGCTTTTATTTATTTGTTTCATTTGATCTCACAACTGAATACTAGTGTTAACCTGGATAAGTATTCCAAGTAAGGATTAACTTTACTGTTAGCAGTTTTGTTGAATTAATGGAAATATATACTTAACTCATTTACTGATTTTAATTATTGTGGGTGTTAATTATTTAACCCTTTGCTGAACTTAATACCCAAGTATAACTTGCTAAACTTTTTACAAAATAATGCATAGGGATAAATACTTAATCCCTTTTACTAACCTTTACGTGTGGGGATATGACATTTTTTAAAAATAACTTACATCCAGAGATAGCTTTATCATCTTTTTTACTGAACATAATACATAAGGTTAACTCTCAAATTCTATTTACTGAGGCTTAACACATGGGAATAAATGTTTAAACCTTCATACTGGTCTTAATGCCTAATAATCTAAACTGACCCTAGTACATGGGAGTAACTGTCTGACCCTTTTTACCGGTCTTTACACATAGGGGATATTGACTTCTTTACTGAACTTGTATGTGATGATAACCTTTATAAACATGGTTGATTAGATGCTGTCAGTACGTGGTTGATTAGATGCTGTCAGTCTTCATTTGTGTAATTCATAACATTTTTGCAGATTGGCCAACAGCTAAACATTTTGTACCTTAACGAAGGAGAGTGTAAATATATATATATATATATATACTGTTTGATTTATTCAAAATGTTTTATTTTCATACATTGTGGTTTTGTTGTCTTCTGTGCTATCTTATTCTCCTGTGGATATTTAAAAACAAAATAATTGCATAATTAACTATGTCTGTAGCAGTTCCAGTTTGAATTAAGTATAGTTACCTTAACTTCGATAATTTATTTATTTTTTTCAAATATGAGTTTAATTACTGTTGCTCCAATTAAAGGTGTGGATTCTACATGGCATAACTTAAAAGTAATGATTTAGAAATGTATTATGTAGTGCAAATGATCAAAGTGAGATTGGAAGTTATTACTTCCAATTCATTTGTAACTAACCCCAGTATTTTTCTAATAAAGTTATTTGTGACAATACATTATGTTTTTTTTTGGACTATTTTACTTTTTTTAAATATTTTCTTGTAACAGTTTTCACAGTTATTGAAGGACATCGGAGGTTTCCTCATGCTCAATTGTTGTTTAGACAAGTACGTATAGGTAGCGCCATCTTAGTCACTGTGTATTAAATTTCCGGAAAACCTAAAGTCTAAACTAATTATTAGTTATTACTAACGTAATTTTAGACAAATACATTATTTAGACTAGATCTACGACAAGGTGTGATTCAACTTCGACATCAAATAATATTTACTTGTTATTATAGTACATTTAATTTGTTGAAGTTCTGAAGAAGTCATGTGCCATAATGCAAAATGGCGTAAGTTATGCGAGTTTTCGTGTAAAAACTTGTATATTAAAATGTATGTATGATTTATAACTTTTTATATAAGGCAGAGTATTATATATATATATATATTCACGTATTTTACATAAACCTTTTATTCAGAGTTCGGATTGTTACTGCTCGGTGGAAATAAGAAGTTTTTGTGCTCGTGGTGTAACGTGAGTTTTTCCCGTCGTTTCCTTGTTATGAGACACCAGCGCTACCACTGCCCAAACCGACCACCTCACCTACTGAGGGAGAGATTCTCGTGCGACAAATGTTATAAGTCGTATTGCCGTTACGAAGTATTGCAACAACACAAATTAAATTGTCGCTGAAACACCGTAGTCTGTAAATAAATGTTAATAAAAAGTTTAAATAATGCTTTCGTGTTCTACTTCTCTTTAATTGTCCCTCATCAAGAGTGCCGTTTCGGATGAGCTCAAACGCATAGCAGTTTAGAGAAACACCAGACTACACTTATCAAAGTTTGAAACGATGTCCAGTTCTATATTCTAGGTGTGAAGGATATCAAAGATGAGATATTAAATTTTCCAGAAGGAAATACCGAACGGCTTATTAAAAATAGCAAATTTTGAAATATCTTTTAAGTTATTTGTATATTACTAGGGCTTTATTTATAAAACCTCGCACGCTACCTATCTGTGTATTTTTGTATAGTTTTTCAGGTGAACTATCTTCAGTCCGGAAGCTCGTCGAACCCCAAACAAGGAACTAAACCTTTCACATGCACTGTGTGTCATAAATCTTACAGTACAATCGCGTCTCTGCGTTCTCACCGTACTTCAGATTGCAAGAGCAGAAAAGTGTATTTTTGTCCGTCATGTGGAAGGCCTTTTGGTAGAAAATTCTCTCTCAAACGACACATTCCTACCTGTGGAACTACTATTATCTGAAGTTATGATCACACGACTAGAGGGAGCATCGGGTGATGGTATACTATGTTCTGTGACTCATATTGTTATTTTGATTTATTTTTTTCAGTTGTGTTTATAAGAAAACTGGGTGGGCCATAGCGAACCCTCAGTAAAAGAAAACGTAATTTATATTAACAGCAAACCTTCATGATTAAAACGCATAACTATTGAATCAATCTAACTTTAAAAATTTTTTACTAACCACCACTGTTATTAATGCACATAAGACGTAAGGCATAAAAAGTCGCACGAAATATAACATTAGAATTAAGAGGAGAGGGGTCGTTATGGCCCACTATATTTCCAAGAATCAATAATTAATATCCTCATGATACACAGTATTGATAATGTTACATATGAAAGCTATATACAATATGGTTTCTTTGGTTTTATTACTCGTGGTTTCTGGTTAGTTAATATTTGTTATCAGTATAATGCTATGAGAGCTTAGAAATGTTATATTCTACTACAGATATTTAGTATCAGAACAACTACTAACTTGTTATACATAAGTACCACGGTGAATTTCAACATGTAAGAAAATAATTAGTTTTAAGTTTTTCACAGGAAATGTATTTTGGTAAAATATAGGATTTCGGGGGAATATTGTTCGAGAACTACACGCGAAATATTTTGTTAGAGCTTGTTCTAGTTTTATTAATAAGTATGAAAATGTGGATATTACATTATTTTTAACGTTAAAATACTGTTTACATCTTATTAATAATTTAAAAATTCGATTTTACCATCCGAGATAACTTGTGTTTAGTTTGATACTTTTGCCAAAAAGATAAAGGTTTATAATTGTGTTATTTCAAAAGTTTAATCTGGAAATCAGATCTGTGTAGAGCTTTCTGCTTATTTTGAAGTACTTTTACATTAAAATAACAACATTGTTATAATAAAAAAAAAGTCAGTGTGTGATAGTTTTATATTCATTGTGTTGTCTTAAATGTCAGTATTTCATAGGGGACTAACTAAGTAGTAACACTATGTAATAGTAAGGCACTCGACTGGTAAATTGCTAGTTCGAATCCCCGTCATCGAACATGCTCGTCCTGTCAGCCATGGGAGCGTTATAATTCGACGGTTAGTCCCACTATTCGTTAGTATAAGAGCAACCCAAGAGTTTGGGGGGGGGGGGTGACCGGCTGCCTTTCCTCTAGCCTTTCACTGCTAAGTTAGGGACGGCTATCGCATATAGCCCTCGTGTAGCTTTGCGCGAAATTTAACAAACCCAAACTTTTATCCGTGAGGGCGTTATGAGGTAACAATCAATTCCACTATTCGTTGGTAAAGGTTAGCGCAAGAGTTAGTGGTAGGTGGTGATACTTAGCTGCCTTCCCTCTAATTCAAAATTAGGAACTGTTAGCGCCGATAGCCCTCATACTACTATATAACTTTCCGTGAAATTCAACAAAATAAACAATAAATTTTTCGGGATAATTTATTGAAATAAAGAAGAAAATGGTATACAAATTTTGTACTAAACAAAACTCAATAGTTTCCGTGAACCAGTTCAATGTGCTTTTTAAGATAATCTTTTCTACAATAAGTACTATTACAAAGGTGACACAGGTATCTCTTTCTGTTCACCAGGTGGCGTTGCATGTGTCGTAGCAGAGAGTATTTGTCATAGAATGTGTGATGACAGTACAAACACGTAGACTGACTATCTGCTCGTTCTGGATTACTTTTGTTTTCTATCCAGTGGTTCGGCAACTCCTTTATAAAACCGTCGTTTTCTGATAAGAGTAGAAATAAACATACACATGTAAAAGACAACACATAGTCTGTTTTAGGGTTATGAATTTTATACGTATATGATACATCTGGCTAAGACGACACGTTGAATTATAATAAATGCATCTTATATAACAATGAAATTCCGAAACTACACAAATATACCCATATATGCATGTTTACAGATTTAGTTGACCAGAAATAAGGGGACACCAGAAAATATACAGTATTAGCTTTTTTTAAGTTGCAAAATAAATTAAATAGATATAAAAAAGGGTATTACATGATAACTACAGTATTATTATTTTCCCGTTTACACATAAAAACTTGGAACAATTATGCATATAACATACAGTACAGTTTACATCAAAATTACTGAACCAATATTTTAGATATGTAAAGTAAACTAAGTGCTGCAAGAAATGTTCTTGATGTGAAGTTTCACGATATCACAAGAATTTAAGGAAGAAAAGAAGGCCTTCCTAGTTTGAAGGAATATATTGTTTCCGGTATTTCAACTTACCTATACACAGATGGAAACCATCTTCACAGTAGATTTCCCTCCCATTGTGAAAATCTAAGTTTGTTGATGTAGGGTCCTGTATTACGTTATAAAAGTAAGGAACAGTAATGAGACAAATTTTCTGTCATTACTACAGTGTAGTGTTTATCAAAACAAGCTTGGATGTGCTCCATGGATAAAATTACACTTTACTGTGTAGATTATGGAATGGAAAGTCTTAACGTAAATCTTTTAAACCAACTTTTTTATTAGATGCATGCAAAAAGTAAACTAGTACAGTAGTAAGGGATGGTTTAGGTTTTTCATTGATACAAGTGAAACACATTAACCGAAGTTGCTTATAGTTTTGTTATATTCTGATGTACAATTTTGTTGTTGCAAAATACTGTATCCTGTTCAGGATTAGGCTGCACGACATAAAGAAGAGTCCTGATCATACAATAAATGTAGTTCTTTAAAAAGCAGGATATTTTCCTACTTGTACACGTATGGAATGATAGTTTATGCACAAGTAATTGTTTAAAACAGTTATGTCCTACTGTCACTTCAATCATTTCCCTCAAGGCTAACGTTAACTTATTGAACAATAAACAGTCAGTTCTTATAATCTGACCAAGAATGGTTTGTGTAAACTATATCATTAAGCATCATTATGACCTAAAGGCACAACATCATCATATTTAGTGGGACAGGGCAAACTTTTTGTTGAAGAAACATATAGGTTAACACCTATGTGCATGTATTACTTAGGTAACATACCTGCCATATTTAGTAAAGTCCCTTGAAAAAACTGAGAGAAATAATTTAGTTAGAAAATGTTGTATATCTCCTCACTGAAATCTGCAGGTATCTGTTGGAATTTTAATTGGCTACATTCTCTGGAAAAGTATTAGAGGTTTGAAGACTGAGTTAAACATAATGATACAAACACATTTGTACTGAGGCAGTATATCTGACAAAATGAGGAGGTTGACTTTTCCTTTTATATTTGCCTATATCCATTGATTATAAAAGTCCTTTGACAAAATTTTATTGATTAATATTAAAATCGGAGCAAGCTATGTACTTGGACTGAAACTAAACATCAGCTTGGCTATCAGTATATCCAATTAAATATACTTTTCTTACATTTCTACTTATAAATATTAAAAGCACTGAAGTTGAGTTGAAGAAAAAAATGCTCATGTGCCTATGGTAAAATCCATAACTTCAAAGAACAGTAATTATATCAAAACGAAGTTGATTACCTGATGCATATTACTTTACTTTTGTAGGGATGGGGAAAACACAACATGTAATGGGCCTGGCCAGGTGGTTAGGGTGCTTGCCTTGCAATTTGAGGGTCTAAATCCCCATTACACCAAACATGCTTGCCCTTTCAGCCAAAGGGGTATTATAATGTGATGGTCAATCCCATTATTCATTGGTAAAAGAGTAGCCTAAGACTTGGCGATGGGTGGTGATGACTAGCTGCCTTCCCTCTAGTCTTTCACAGCTAAATTAGGGACAGCTAGTGCAGATAGCCCCCCGTGTAGCTTTGCGCAAAATTCAAAACAAACAAACACATGTAATATACCTTTTCAACACACCTGGATAAGCTTCATAACTAGATTATGGTGATAAAACTGGAAAATCCAAGCAACACTGAAGTAAAACACCTTGCTCAAAAGCTTATAAACTTGAGCAGCTGCCAGTATGCTTTATTTCTAATTAACTTATATTTTGTTAAAAATTAATTGCTGAGTATTACAATAAGAGTGTTGGAAATAAAAGTTGGCATTTATTGTCATTACTAATTACAATAGCATAAAATCTTTCATACATGTCTGAAGAGAGATTAAAAAAACCTATGTACAGTATGTTTACAAGTTACCTAAATAAACATCAAACTGTTATTGTTTCATTTACTGTGAATCATATTCATATGGAAGTCAATGAAACAGTTTTTCTTATTGTCCATACAAAATGCAACGCCACACTTTCGACACTGGATTCTGCTCCTCCTCTGGATTTTCTGTTTCCCACACACAACACACCGTCTAGGTGTGCAGCGCTGAGGAACATGTTCTCCAAGTGCAGGATAGGGGCCAAACGTATGAAGCAAATGCCAAGGATTACGAATGTCATCTTCTCCAACTTCACAATTTGAGAAAGGAAGCTGGTTTCCTGTAATTTATTAAATAAATAGCTGTAATGATAAACAGTCACATTTAATTTACATTAATGTATACACACATGCTTCTGTATTAAGAACTTTTACATTGTTGGTCTTTTTTATGTATATATAGTTGCTACAGATAATATTGTAGTAATCACCTGAATGCTTAATCCAATCTAACCCCCCTTTTGTTTTATGCTGCTGGATATATGTTAAGGAACAGCAGAACCCTGAAAGTTTGTAGCAAATCGTACAAGGAGTCTCTTTGAAGAGATCTATATAAACAACATTTGAGCTTGTAATAAAAAATAAATATTACAGTAAAAGAAGTGGCTGTACCTTGTAAAACTCCACACTATAACACAATATTTGTATTAATTTTGACATTGCAATACAAGAGAGAGTAATCCTCAGTTGTGAACAGATGTCAAAAAGATTCCTACATTTAATTGAATTTAGTTTCAATGAAAAAAAACATTAAAAGCTACTTTAATTTAATCACTAAACCAACAGCAATCATTGTTTAAGAACAGATGTTACTGACTTTAGACTGTTATAGAAAGCTTTAAAAGTCTCATTTTAATAAAGGAATTTTAACAGATATACTTCTGAATATATGCAAGTTATAGCTACTCTGAGGCAGCTTTCCCGAAATTGAACATGTAAATTTTGAATGTTTGGGTGAGGCATGGTATTCTAATAACCAATAAACACAATTTATGAATGGTTTCCAAGTGTAAAATGATTTTTAGATAATTAAAAAAGTTGCCCCAATAAAAAGAAAATCATGGTATGTTTAGTTTTGTAAGTAAATTTTAATACTTATGACCAAAACGGAAAGGTCCTATAAAAATATGTTTTGAATTTAGATAATTCCAAGTGCATGATTTCTGGATAACTAGAATCCAGTGCAAATACTAAAAATAGTTTATGCATGGATGTTGCCTCACCCTGTGATCACAAAGATAGGACAAATATTTTCTATTTAGATTAAAGGAAAATAAGAAATACATGACAAATAATTCATATATCAACCAAATGAAAAGTCAGTTATTTTGTTTTTCCAACAATAAGACAAGTTTACCAAAACAAATTGTGCTTATTACATTTGAAGAATTATATTTTTACTGAATGACAAACATCTTTTGCTCATGCCATACTTGAAAGAAAAACCATCATGTACATTGATATATGGAAACTGGAAAGTTTATATAATGTTGAGAAATAGTGCACAACTTTGCTATGGATGTTTTGGGAAGTTTTAATCTTTTTTTTTTCTTTCATGACTGTCTTTAAACAGCATGACTACAACGGTTGTAAAAAGCACCGATGCATATGCAAACAATTTTAAAGTCGAACATTAAAAATGTTTTCAGTTAAAAGTTTACACAAGGCACTTGGATTATGCAAAAAATCGTTTTTATTTTTCATTATTTAAAAATCACCTGCAGTTTATCTCAAATCAATGACACCTTACAGAATGTTAGACCAGCAACAACTCACACCAATACACTTGTCTAATATTAATGAAATATCACAGAAAAAAATCTTTGATGCATTCAAAATGCAATTTATGTTCTTAGATCGACATGCTAGCATATTCCACTTGTTAATTATTAAGTGCAAAATTTTATGATATATTGTATATCAATAACAGGCACATCGTACGATATCAGTAACAGCAGTAGTTACTTGATATTTTATTCATGTCTGCCAGAAAACTAGGTTATATAAATCTAAGCAAAATGGAGTTACCTAGCAATATAACTTTTTCTATATCTAAAATATTCAATGGTCCTCTTTTCTTTATAAAAAAAATAATATATTAAGAGTTTGATATCTTAAGTAGCAAAGACTTCTGTAAATTAAAAAAACTAAAACAATTAGATTGTCTAGTGTGAGATAAGGCAATCCTTATATATATAACTAAATCTTAACTATGAGAAGAATCTAGACACAATTTCCAGTCCTCGGAGTGTTTCCTCTGTACATGTCGTAATAAATCATGTTTTCTAACGTAAGATCTCTGACACAAAACACAGCTAAACTTTACTGTTTCATACAGATGGGCCCTTCTGTGGCGATGCATGTTTCCTGTCATAGTAAATCTTTTCCCACATATAGGGCACTGAGTCTTTTTCCATTTCCTTCCTACAAGAGATAAGATAATGACAGCCTGTACACACTCAGACTCTAGTAACTTAAACCTAAACTGTTCATTTATACAAAACAAAACTATACAGATTTATAACGTAGGTAAATAAATTACAACAGGCATTATAATAATATCCCAGATATGCTTTAAATTAACATTAAGATATTTTCCACATCAACCTGAAAAAATACTGTAATGACAACACCTTTTTTGGTTTACATGCTAAGACACCTGAAATATGCAGTTAAATATAATTAAATTCTGATCAGAGCAAGCTAGCTACTTAGATCAAAACTAAAAATCAATCTGGTAATGTTTATTTTGTTAATATGCACAAAGCTATACAATGGGCTACCTGTGCTATGTCTACCATGGGTATCAAACCCCAATTATTACCAATTCGAAGTCCTTAGACTTACTGCTGAGCCACCAGGAGTCAACTTGGTAATGAGTATAGTTAATTAAGTATACTTTTATTATTTACAAAAAATAGAATGTATTATTTCATCAGTTGTGTAATTTCACTGTTAATTATATTTTTGGTTGTGATGATATTAAGATCTTGTATTAGACCTACAGATTTTCTTGAAGGTTTTATGATACTGAAACACAGTACATCTGGCTTACTTGTCAGCGAGTCTAACTATAAGCAATATTGAAGTTCAATTTCAACTGTGTACTAAGTAAGAGAGAAAAAGTAAGTAAGTACAGATCTTATTCATCTAATGTTTGTAAACCAGTTATTAATTGAACTACTATTAATAACTTTTATATATGTTTTCTTGAAGTGATAATTTATAATGTAAAAGACATGTACAAAAAGTTATTTAAAAAGTGCAATGGAAGATATTAATAAAAAGAATCTATACCATCACACAGTGGTAACCAATCAATCAGTTATATACTATCACACAATGGTAACCAATCAGTCATATACTATCACACAGTGGTAACCAATCAGTTATATACTATCACACAGTGGTAACCAATCAATCAGTTTTTGGTTACCACTGTGTGATAGTATATAACTGATTGGTTACCACTGTGTGATAGTATATAACTGATTGGTTGGTTACCACTGCTTAGTTTGACTGATTGGTTACCACTGTGTGATAGTATATGACTGATTGGTTACCACTGTGTGATAGTATATAATCTTTAGATAAACAGATCATAAGATTAATCCCATGTTTCAATTATTAACATTGTAATCTTTAGATAAACAGATCATAAGATTAATCCCATGTTTCAATTATTAACATTGTAATCTTTAGATAAACAAATCATAAGATTAATCCTAGGTATAAGGTAGGAAAATTTGTTAGGATATGAATGAGTGCAAACTACCAATTCTATAGATTTTTAATTGTGTTAGATTTATTATTGATTACTAAAAGAAGATATTTTATTTCTCCAGGTCTAGAGTTTTTAATGAATAGGCAAGACAAACTGAAACACCAGTGTTGCTGGTGTGCAAAAGTTTTCAAGAATAAAAGGAATGCAGAACGCCATCAGTTGTATCATTGCCACGAACGACCACCAAGTTATCCTTCAGAGAGATTTATGTGTTCTCTATGTGAGAAGACATATTGTCGGCAGGAATATCTAGACCAACACAGTTGCTGGGTGAAAAGGGAAATGGCAAAAAAGTACAAAAATTTTGCACAATCTTGAATCATTGTTTCAGATAGGCCTACAATATTATTATTATTATAAGTTAGTTAACAGTCACAAGTTTTAAGGTTTTAGATTTCATATGAAAATATTCCATATGTGGTGAAATAAAAAGAGCAAGTATATATAATAAAATCATAGTTAACTTTATGTTGTGTAGTTAAGTTGTTTGTTGATGTCTAATTTAAAAGAAAAAATACAGTTATCAGATTCAGTTAATTGTCATGGGTAGATTTATTCTTTAGGAATATTGAGCAGATTTTATTTTAAAATATTTCTCATAACTGAATGATACTTTAGAAGTTTTGAAGATTTAAAAACCCTAACATGTTTGATACATCTCAGACTAAGTAAGGGTTCAGGGGAGCTAATTATTTATGTATTAAAGATAGAATCTATATTTTGAAATCCAGTGTTATAAAATTTGTAGAGTACGATTTTGGAGTCATGTCAAATATAAACTTTTTTGTTATTTGTAAAAAGTACTGTTACTCCACCTTAAGATTTTAATGTGAATGCAGGTTAAGTTACTCAGAAGTGCATGCTTTTTTTAACAAGACACTTAAAGAGCTGTTCATTGATATTCAGCATTAGCACTTACCAGTCATGATGTTTCCAGGTAACTAATATGGCTAACAATATATATATTATTATTATTTTGACTAATTACAGAAAAATAAGTTTTCCTACCAAAGAAAAAAATAAATTTTACTGAAGTTGGTGCTCCAGTGTACATTTATCTTGCAGTATAATTGATTTTTTTAAACTCCTATATAGACACTAAAACATTACCTTCCATCAGCTTAAATGCTTTGCTCAGTTGACCACAAGAAGCTTTATTTAGCAAAAATTCTCTCTTAGAGTAACTTGGTAACTCAACATGCCCAGAGCATATTTATGGGGTGTAAAGAAAAGATCTAAATAAAAAGTAAGACTTTGGGAGAAAAATTTGAAGAAATTTTTTAATTGGCTTAATAAAGAAAATAAACTCAATTTGTAAATATGTTTAACATTTTTTGTTTTTAGGTAATAGTGGAATATGATATTGACACAATTTTCATTAGAAGTTAGCATGTTCTTCTTCATTATAAGGTATGAAAAATAGTAAGGATTTAATTGTGTTATACAAGTTAATAGTATAGTATATTGCTGTGACCTCAAATGGATAAAATACTTGATACAATGAGAATTTCTTTAACCATTTAAATCTCTCAGTCATACCAGGCCTGTTTCTGAAGATGAAAAATTAACTGACTCAGTTTTGGTTGAATAATGTTGCTGTGACTGTTAAGTAACCTCTGAACCTTTAGTGGATCAGTACTTATAAACTTGACAAATTTAAGGGACTTTATAATACAATTGTAGAAGTTAGTCTTTGTGACTATTATTGTCTTAATAAAACATTTAACTTGCTGGTGTTAAGGAAGGCACACAAATATAAATAGATTTATCATTAATTATTGAACTTGTATCAGATTGATATTTTTATCATATTCAGTTGATTGCAAAATCATTGTACATAACTAATGGTTTGGAATTATTGGAAATTCTTTACATCACTCACAACATTATTGCAACTGTAGAAAAATCATTATCTATAGCATAATTTTTCAGATAATGATGAAACATATCAGAGGTATACGCATAACAATGTAGGATTAATTAGTAATAAAATATTACATACCAGTGTTTGTGAAAATAAAAAACAAACATTGTTGTTGAAAGAGCCCAAAATGTTGTTATAGCAATGCAGAAATGTTCTTTAGATAAGAGAAACTGACAGTATATTTACACTTTTGTTAGCTTTAGAGTATTAGTTATCAAAAAGAATTACATTATTTACTTTTGTCACTGTTTAGTTTGTATTTTTTATTATTGTTTTGTGAAACATATGAATAAATCAATAAAAAAAAATATATTCCAATTAGGGAATCACAGCAATGTAGAGTTATTCCTAACAATGTAGGATTAATTAGTAGTAAAAAATATTACAGACCAATGTTTATGAAAATAAAAAACAAACATTGTTGTTATAGCAATGCAGAAATGTTCTTTAGATAAGAGAAACTGACAGTATATTTACACTTTTGTTAGTTTTAAAGAATTGTTTAAAAGTACTTAAAATAATTACATTGTTATTTATGAAACACTGAGATGGTTCTGTAAAATATTTACTTTTGTCACTGTTAATTTGTATTTTTTATTATTGTTTTGCTAAACTTATGAATAAATTAATACATTTTTTTATATTCCAATTAGGGAATCACAGCAATGTAGAGTTATTCACACTTTTTTGTCACTGATCTTGACTTGATCATACTTATAGTTTCATTCTCTATAGTTAGATGGACTTGGGGATCTTTAATTAGAAGCCCCCCCAATGGACAGCAGTATGTATGTTGACTTACAATGCTAGAAACCGGGTTTTGATACCTGTGGTGGGCAGAGCACAGATAGTCCATTTTGTAGCTTTGTGCTTGATTACAAACAAACTTAATGAGAAAATGAAATTCTGGTGGGAAGGAAAGAAGGCTTCTGTTTTTTTCCCTCCATGTAATAACCATGCAAGTAGATATGATTACTACTCTTTGAAAGAGAATTACGATGCTACAAAAATATCAAATCCAGCATACTTGTATGAATATCCAAATGTCATCATCTACAAGTCATAGAGAACACATTTCTGTAAGGAAATTCTCAGAAGTGAGTTTTTTTATAAATGGTTCCTTAACTGTATAAAGGAAAAGTGCTTTAGCTCTCGCATCTTTGAAAAAATATCAGCTTCAGAAAATCTATTGAAGTAACCTGGTTTCTAGAATTAAAAAATTTATCATTACCTTTGGTGAAGTCTGTAATATGGTTTTGTTGGTACTATGTCATCTACACGCTGAAGTCTTTTTTTTTCATACTTTCATGTTCTTCATGCTTATAATGGTAAGTTTCCTGATGAGAATAGGTGCTTAATACATTAAGTTCAACTAACAGGAAAATTTTTTGAAGTTAATACTTTCAAGCAGAGATACCCAATTTAAACAGAACTGGTGTTCATCATATGAAACTATGTTAAAATCTGTTCTTGTGTTTAGAATGGGGGGGGGGAGATTCAAATTTCAGAAATATTCATTAAATCACCAAATATTGTTTTGGAGCATTTAAACTGTACTTGAGAAATAGTTAAGGAAATTGTGATTAAAGTATTAATGAATGCTCACAGAAAGGGTGGGGTGGATTTCTGACATGATAGGTTTATTGTTAGGCCATCTTTCTAATTAAAGACTCAAAATCATGAGTGTAAAAAACCTACTATTTAAACAGACGTACATAATACACAGATGCTGGTGACTGTACTGGGTAAACTTAAGTAATGAGGCAAGAAATGCTAAGGAAAATAAAAATGTTTATCCAGTAGTGAGTAAAGATAAACTAGCTTAGTTTGACTGATTGGTTACCATTGTGTGATAGTATATGACTGATTGTTACCATTGTGTGATAGTATATGACTGGTTGGTTACCACTGTGAGTGAAGATAAACTAGCTTAGTTTGACTGATTGGTTATCACTGTGTGGTAGTATATGACTGATTGGTTATCACTGTGTGGTAGTATATGACTGATTGGTTACCACTGTGTGATAATATATGACTGATTGGTTATCACTGTGTGATAGTAAATGACTGATTGATTACCACTGTGTGGTAGTATGTGACTGATTGGTTACCACTGCGTGATAGTATATAACTGATTGGTTACCATTGTGTGATAGTATATGACTGATTGGTTACCACTGTGTGATAGTATGTAACTGATTGGTTACCATTGTGTGATAGTATATAACTGATTGGTTACCACTGTGTGATAGTATATAACTGATTGGTTACCATTGTGTGATAGTATATGACTTGTTGGTTACCACTGTGTGATAGTATATAACTGATTGGTTACCATTGTGTGATAGTATATGACTGGTTGGTTACCACTGTGTGATAGTATATAACTGATTGATTACCACTGTGTGATAGTATATAACTGATTGGTTACCACTGTGTGATAGTATATAACTGATTGGTTACCATTGTGTGATAGTATATGACTTGGTTACCACTGTGAGTGAAGATAAACTAGCTTAGTTTGACTGATTGGTTACCACTGTGTGATAGTATATGACTGGTTGGTTACCACTGTGAGTGAAGATAAACTAGCTTAGTTTGACTGATTGGTTACCATTGTGTGATAGTATATGACTGATTGATTACCACTGTGAGTAAAGATAAACTAGCTTAGTTTGACTGATTGGTTACCACTGTGTGATAGTATATAACTGGTTGGTTACCACTGTGAGTGAAGATAAACTAGCTTAGTTTGACTGATTGGTTACCACTGTGTGATAGTATATAACTGATTGGTTACCATTGTGTGATAGTATATGACTGGTTGGTTACCATTGTGTGATAGTATATGACTGGTTGGTTACCATTGTGTGATAGTATATGACTGGTTGGTTACCACTGTGTGATAGTATATAACTGATTGGTTACCACTGTGTGATAGTATATGACTGATTGGTTACCATTGTGTGATATTATATGACTGGTTGGTTACCACTGTATGATAGTATATGACTGATTGGTTACCACTGTGTGATAGTATATGACTGGTTGGTTACCATTGTGTGATAGTATATAACTGATTGGTTACCACTGTGTGATAGTATATCTGATTGGTTGGTTACCACTGCTTAGTTTGACTGATTGGTTACCACTGTGTGATAGTATATGACAGGTTGGTTACCACTGTGTGATAGTATATGACTGATTGGTTACCACTGTGTGATAGTATATAACTGATTGGACAATGTTAATAATTGAAACAAATAAGCATACTATTATTTCCTATCGAAAACTGATCAAAATTTTAACAATGACATTTAATTATTCTGATTAACACATGCTTAGATATCTATATTGTCTAATGTGTGTTAACAGCAAGTTTTGTTGAAGTTAAAAAGATGCGTGCACATATGTCAGAGACTCTACAAAACTGCCTTAACTGATTTCAACAACGTAATAAGAAATTGATTGTCCAGTATATATTGTATGAACATTCAGCTCCTGTAATCAAAAACACAACACACTTGAATTACAATACATAGTTTTATTTTCATCATTTACAAGAGTTCAATTTCATAATCAAATACAAATTATATAAAAATTACAGAAGTGCTTACATACAGTCATTAAAGAAGAATGAGTGGGTAGGAAACATTAACTTGCACAAGGCAGAAATCTTGTACCACAATCATCTGAACACAGCTGTCATGATGGTAATAGCCAAGTTATTAGCTAACACTATAACTAAACCAAGTTGAATATGACTTTAGGTATATATTTATATAGAAACAGTTTTTCTTTAAGATGTCCAATTCATATATTTTTAATTACAGCACAATTTGGATTACAGCAGTGCTGTTTCAAAATACCCAGAGGGCTGGGGACTTCCCCCAGTAAAATATGCATCTGGACCCAGTGCCTTTTTTGCATATCAACCACTACATTTACACAGTTAATAACTTCATCACTAATTTGAATTTAAGTACAATCCTACAAACTCGTTTGTGACTTAAATCAGCGTTAGCTCAGTTTTTCTGCTACCATTTTTTAACACACTGGCTGGAATATTGATCAATTCATTTACCCCATTACTGTTACTGTTTTTCTTGATTGTAAATGATATCTTTGTGTAGGTTGTGCAAGTTGTTCTGAGTTAGAATTTAAAAAAGAAGTTTAAAAGGTATGATTTCATTACAATAAATGAAGTCGGATCAAACGTGCTCTTTTTGTTAAACTTTACTATCTTGCCCAACTTTTGGGAGGACCTTGTTCAAGGGGAATGTGTACTGGGCTCACTCCCCTTAAGGGACACTATGATAAAATTTTCCATTGATAATCTAAACATACTCAAATTTTTTATGTGGTCATTTAGTTATAATTTATTGTATCGTACATATGGGAAATATAGAAAAGAGCCATATGAATTCATTTTCAAGTTGGCTTTGCTCCTGAACATCCTAACAAGGGGTACTGCCCCCTTGACCTGGGCTGGAGGAAGAACCTCAGACCCCCTTTTACTTTAAATAATAATGAAAGCCCTGGTACAGTTTTCCACTTTGCTCAGGTTAGTTTGATTTTAGCTGTTCAGTTCAACTAAAATATGTTCTTTGCTTCATTAAACAACATTTTTTGCCAGTAACCTAATTTCTCTAGTATTCCACTAGAAATGGTATAACTTTACTGTCAGACAGAGTTTATGTTATCATTTGAAAATTAAATGTTATACAAACTGTATGTTTTTTCTAAAATAGAAGGTTGCGATGCCCAGTCACTCTTCATCACAAGAAATGACATACGAGAGAATATGCAAAACTGAATCAATGTGTGTGGAATTCCAAACAATTCTCAAAGCTTACCAGCATAAACTGTGTCACATGTTTGACTTACATCATGTGATGTGGCGTATAAAGCATAACCTGACAAAACACCAAGTGTTGATTGATAATTTGTGTGATCTTGCATCACAATAAAAACTTTAATCTAATTTTTCTCATAAGATGAATACAGATATAGTTTAAACCCAGGCTTTTTATGCCGTGAACCCAGCCAAGCTGCGGAGCTCTGGTTTTGAGAGTAAGGCCTTGTCAGCAGCAGTGTGCAACATATAAAGTTGCAGATGATTATACACTTTCCTAACTGGACAATCATATAGGGACATTAAAAAAATGGGATTTAAATTATTATTGGTCTTATTGTGATTTAATATTACACACATTACTGAACAGATCATGCTTGACTGAGAGTTTCAGTTCTTTCCATAAAAAGTTAACGAACAAACACACCTAAAGAGTATATTTAATACTTGTATAATCTTTATTTTTTAACTTTATATAAATTCCAGTTTTAATAGAAATTAATAACTTATTGTATATATTTAAAAAGGTGACTCCGTATCAGAATACTTACATCAATACTACAGTGTTTTTATTCAGTGGTTTAAAAATCTTTAATTTTTTTACGTGTTCTGTAAAAGTTAAATGACTCTTTAACTAACAGTAATGGTTAATATTTAATATAATATATCTATTTATTTTTTCATTTTTTACATGATTATATACTTTTACTATAAAGATTATTGTTAACTTATTACATGGATTTAAGACTAACCTAAGTTCACCAACCCATGAGATGCTATTGGGATTAAAGCAAGGATACCCAACTGATAAAACCTTGCATTCTAATTATTATACATAAGAATGTAAGAACAGTGCATTAAATTGATTATATTCATTACTGGATTAATTTTCAGTTCTGTTCCTTCCATTCATTGAACATAAAATATATGCCTGCACTAATAATGTGAAAAAGGAGTACCAGTGTAACCCACCCCATCCAAAACATATGTATAATTAATCAACAATGTTGTCCAAAAAGTCTGAATGATAATAACACTATCTTCCATTTAACTTTTGTTATAGTTGAATGTCTATTTATTTTCCAATCGAATAGTTAATGTTACTCTACTTTGTTTTGCTTTTTATTTATTATCATGTTATTTAACCAACAATTTTATATTAAGAAAGGTTATAACTGTTAACCTGCTTGGAATGGTGATTGTTAAATAAAGATTGGTTTTGCTTAACTCAGCTGCAGTTTTTTTGGTATAATATGGTATTAAAATATGAATGACAATAAAATGCATAATAGAAATACCATTTACATTTAAGTCATCTTCATAGATTAAAAATAAATAAGATTTCTGAATTACCTTTAAGGCTTTCACACTTCATCATGGTCTTCTTAACCTGTTCTTGCATAGCAACACCATATGACAACACATCTTGCATGACAATACCATATGATGCTAGGATTTTCAAAGTACTACTAGCGATAGTAATAAAATATTATTATTATTTTATTCACTTATGCATGAAGAGGTTAAGAGTTTACAAATTAATTTGTTAAAAAAAAAGTAGTTGAGTGGAAAAGCTAGTAAATGGAGTTTGGCAACAAAGAATGAAAAGTACACAGTAATAATAGGACTGATTAAACACGTATGGTCAAGCACCAAATTATTACCTTACCTGTTGTTTTTTTGTAATTAATGTTTTAGATTTCAGCTTAATCTGCATTCAATTTTACTTTAATACATATTCTTCTAATGGTTTAAATAACATCAGAAACTCATGCTCTTGAGTTCTTTTTATACTTCAATCAAACTACCAAAAGCACTCAAAACATACAATAACTACTAGATGCACAATGCTTTTCAAAATAACTTGCGTTATAGAAATACAAAATACATTAAAGCTAACTGCTCCCCATCTGTCCGTAGACATCATACAAATACTTCATAACAGTACAAACAGTGATAATATATAAGACTAATAAATAATGCTCCAACATAACTTCAAAATAAGAAGTCTTAAAGAAATTATGTAATTTTCTCTCTTAAATCTATTTACCAATTTTTTTACTGTGGAACTTTCGAACATGTAAGCTTAAGTTTTCTATCCTAGTATATACTTTATCACATAAATTACATTTATACTCTTTACGATTTTTATGCTGCCTACTGACGTGCATTGCTAATGATTTTTTAGAGCTAAGACTACTTCCACATTCATTGCACATAAAGTTATGAGAAAATCCATTTTCTGTTTCTGGTTGACATTCTTGAAATTCATCCAATAAATAGTTTTCACTCAATAGAACTACTTCAGAACTTTGAACATTTGACACAAAACTTTCATGTTCCTGGATTTTTTGTTCAAAGTGGCCAATAATTCCTTCCATCATAGGACTATATTTACAAATATTCAAAGGTAAACTTCTGTTTTTTCTTCCAAATTCCATTTTACCTAAGGAGTGAAAAAACAAATAATTTACATAACACAATTAATATTATATGTCAATTTAACAAGTACATGAAGGTGCATCCATAATTAGTGATTTACACTAAAAATTTGGCAGTTAAACAAAATATGTCTTTTAAGAGTGAAGTTTTCTGTATGAAAAAAAAACTTAAGTCTTTTGTCCAAACCACATCTGTCATATGATATTATTAAAATTCATAATTTATGAACTATGAACCTAAGTTTTGAATTAGTCACTGACATATATGTCTTAAAATACAATTGATAAATGGCAGTTTTTCAGTCTTACAAATTGATATAATGAAATGACAAATTACATACAATAGCAATACAATTACAAAATCTTTCTATGTACCTTTTATAAATAAAGATAATGCTAATTTTCATTGTTTAATAATCTGTTGTGCTGTAAATCCACAAATGGTAATAGTTTTCAGTAAAGTTTAACTACAACCAATTCATCCAGTTTAAACAAGTTTTACTTTCACAAAGTTTTACATTTCTACATTAAAGATTTCAAGTTTCTCATTACAATATACTTTTATATTTTTTCTGTGTTATTTTATGTTATGCTCTATCAATATTACAAATGAAAGAAAATTTACTTGAAGACACAACAATATACTAACATATCAAACATAAAGACACACTCATAACTTAGAAATTTATTGTTAACCCTAAATATATGAAGTATCAATGCACTTTTGAAACTGAATTTCATATTCAAGGTCATTAGTTTTTTGATTTTTTTCAATGTGATTTTTTCGCACGTGTAAATTCAAATTTTCTGTTCTAGTATAAACTTTATCACATAAGTGACATTTGTATTCCTTGCGATTTCTGTGTTGTCTGCTAATATGGACAACTAAGGACTTCTTAGAACCAAGAAAACTTCCACACATGCTACACTTAAAACCCTGAAATCCTTCAATGTTGTCTTTTTGATGATCTTGGAATTCTTCTAATAAATGATTCCAGGTAAATTGAACTTCAAGATTTTTAAATTCAGATTCTTCTGGATGAAACAACTGTTTTCCATGATTCTTGTTAATAGCAAAATCCCTTTTTATTTCCGATGCACTTATGTGAGCATACGCATTTTTGAACAAATTGCTACTTTTTCTTCCAAAATCTGAATTACCTAAGAAATACAGAAATACAGATTTTTACAATAAGAATGACATTAAAAGAAGAAAAAAAAAGTATTCATTTCAGTACTATTCTATGACAATATGTATCTCTACAATACAGAAACTGTCATACAAAACCATATAATAACACATCCATATTTTCTGAACACTTACTGAAGTAATTAAATAACTTCATGTTACAAAAACAATATCAGAAGTACTTAAATATTTTTATGCAAGTCTTAACAACTCATTTTGCATTCAAGTCTAATTACTGTAAGCAATCAATTCAGTCTACACTTTATTAAAAATGTCACTGTTATCTAAAACTCTGATACTTTACTCCTGGATCTTTCAAATCAATTATCTATTTTAAAACTTGCTTCTTTAAAACAGTCTATTCACAAAAAAATACATAGATTTAATTTACATATCTGGTGAGTAAATGCTTATGCACAAGTTTTTATAATTAATGTAATTGAAATGACAGAGCTTCAATGAGTTAAGGTGTTTTTATAGACTAAATAAAGTCTATCAGTCTAAGATTTCAGTTTTTATCAACTTTTATCTGTCTTCTGGTGCTGTCTTTACAATTACAGTTGTATGGTGTTTTTTTTTCATAATTCTCCTTTTCTGTTGGAACAGGTTTTTCATACAACAGATTTAAATGTTTCTTCTCAACAGTGGACTTCAGTTTTCATTTGTTACTTTGATCCACAGGAGTAACTACAATAAAATAAAAAGAAATTAACACAATGAACATTAATTCCTGGCATTTTTTTCCCTGCTGATACAAAAAAGTACTTCTTTGTAAATACATCCCAGGAAAGTGACCTTTATTCACTATGTATTACATTCTTGTGAATGATTCATACTGAAATTTTAAACAGGAAATAGTAATATACAACACTAGTTTAAACTAAGCCTCAGAAAAGAAATTCTATAACCCTTCCTAACTTATCTTAAATGCTGCACACTGAGTACACTTGTAATGATGCAAGAGTTTCATAAAACACCAAAATGAATTACCCTTATAACTGAAATCTTGAGCGATCGCTTCTACCATCTGGCTGAAAATCCCAAATTATCCATCAGATGGTGACAGTGTCTAATAATATTTATGTCTCTTTGGTTGAAAACTAATCTGAACCATGTTACTATCCACCTTTTATAAATAGACCAGAAATTTTATAAGGTATGTTGATAATTATTAGGACATCATGAAAATAATTCCAGAAGAATGCACAAAAAAATTATGGGTTTAAAGAGTTAAGATAGATAATGGCAAGCTACATGCACAAATTTCTAAAAAGTAAAAATTTTATTTTTCATGCAAACAAATACTGCACAATTAACAATGAAATACAATGTCTATAGTATACATGAACAAGAAGTTACAGCTACAAGTAGTTAACAAGTCATTTGAAGTAAAGAGAAACAAAAAAAAAGTATTACAAAAAAAAGAGCCAAATCATGTCAATATACTTTATATGCCTAAATATGCTCCATTTAAAATGGCATCCTACAAATATATTCAATGGTACATGTTTGTAAAAAAAATGAACTAATTGTTTGTAACAGCAACTGTAAGTTTATAATTGTAAATGTTTTAGGAAAGAAGTATTATTCCCATCAGAGTGTTTGTGTATATTTATATATATACACACACACACACATATATATACATACATACATTCAAAATGCTAATTAACAAAAATGAATTTTAGCAGGGCAATATTTTACCATTACCATGGTACTATTGGTGACAGGAAGTCAAGGCTTTCACGGGAAACTGGGCAAGTGAAACTTCTCACAAGATTTGTTTGATCACAGAAAACTTCCTTAGAAAAAAACATAAACTTTTTGCATCCCAATACTGTGTACAAGCCAGAGAGGTATCACAGGAAATTCTAAGGTGAATGAAAGTTCCCCAAAAAATATCACCCTGACTCTTAGTACAAAAATTCTTAATCACAGCTTTTTATCATAGTTTAGTAGATATTGAGGAGTTTTAGGTATATTATAAAATTTATTATTTTCTGTTACACAACAATAAAGATATGATAAAAGAATATATTGAATAGGTATCTTACTCACAAATATATGTATATATAAAAAACTTTTATTAATACTGTAGTAGTTGGCTCTGTTCTTGACAATCTACTGCTGATAATGATGACACAAAAACATTTCCTATGCGGATGGTTTGATAAGAAAAAAAAACAAAAAACTACACAATATTGTTAACTAAACAGTCATTCAGTTTTAGGTTAATGCTTTCATACTTAAAGTACTTACTCCATCAGTAAAAATGTACAGTTATGGCAAGTCAAATTCAATCTTTTGTTTGCTAAAAAAACTCAACTTCTGTAAATTTAAACACATAGATAAATAATGTTTCAATGTATTTTGAATACTTACTATAGGCTTGATAGCAAAGGATATTTCCCAGTTATGATGGGACACAATGGCCTGATTTCCAAGTGAAGGACATTTTTCATTATATGGTAATTATCTATATACATGTCCATGTTTCCCATAACTTTGTTCGTGCAAAAAGAAAAATAATTTGATTCATTAACCAAAACAGCATTCATACAGCAGATGTTATAATCAGTTATACATAAATGGTTTTCAAACAATAATTAGAGGACCAGAACTAAATACAAGTTAAAGAAATATATTCGTTTTTTTATTCTCTTGAAGTAATAATGCTATGCATCTTCTGAGACTCAGTATGGAATAATGGTATTAATTTTTAGACTATCTAAAAGACTGGCCCTAAGATGACATTAAACAAACTCCCACAATTTTACTAAAAAAATATTACATTTCCTAGATTCTTAAAGATACATGTTCATTTAAAAATATAGTATATACATGAGAAATTATTATTTTGAGTTATTTATCTATATAAATGTAACTTAACATATTTTTATTTTGTCACGATAACCACATTTCTACTTGTTCTTATTTAAAAGGAATTATAATGCTACACCAATCAAAACACTTCACTAAAAGCTATTGACACACATTTATATCAGTTACCCATATTGGTACAAGATTTTAATATTTCATCAGTACAAATTGTTCTAACATACCAACAACAAGGAACCACTTGATTCTTCATGGCTGTCCTTTTACACCCGTATTTGAGAAAAACTTAAACCCTCTTTAATTTTCAGAGAGCCATCAATTCCCTTCTTACACTCTTGTAAAGTGCCTACCTCTCTTAGTGCTAAGAGACAACATTCTACAAACCAATCATCCTATTAAAATAAAACTGTCTTAACTTGTCTTTTCCAAATTTAAACTTGTGACCTCTTGTCTTCAGAACAAAGCATAAAGAAATCAGAGGTCCTTATCCTATCAATCCCACAGATAATGGGGATTTTCAGAGATCTTAACCTATCTTTACAAGATAACCCTGCCATACCAAAAATCATCCTGGTAGTCCTCCTTTAAACCCTTTCTATTAAGTCAATATCTCTTCTTAGATAAGGAGACAAAAACTGTACACAATATTTAAGTTACCTTTTTTGGCTTGTAATTGCTATGTCTATAAATACACCTTAAAGATCCACTAGCTTTACTGCTAGCAACAGAACACTGACTCGTTGACTTGAGTGGCTTACCCATTATAATGTCAAGAGCCTTTGCTTCAATCAAAACTTAAGGAGGTTCCCATCTATATTACACAAGTTATCTAAATCATAAACCATATGTATTAGCTTACAATTAATTTAATAAAAGATCATTTGCCAAATACTTGTCAAAACTTATCAACTGATTCAAGTCATTTTGTACAACTTTAATGTTCTCAAAACAGTTATAGATAATAAAGGGTTTAATGTCATCACAAAAATGTACTAATTTACAAATTATGCCCCTATTAACATAATTAATGTAAAAAAAGCAGGCACTAATCCCTGGAACACTTCACTAGTAATAAGGGTCCAAGTTAACTTGCTTGGCTCCATTAATAACAATCTTTCACTCTCTTTCAACCAAGCATCCAACAATTAACTATTTTTTTCCAACAACTATGATGTGTGGCTCCTTATCAAAAGCTTTTTGAAAATGTATGTATACCAATTCCAAACCTTTTCCATCCTCCAAATAATATCCTCAAAAAAGTTAGAATATTAGTAATGCAAGATTTCTCTTTAGTGAATCCATGCTTTATTTTATATCATATTTCACTAAAATACTTTGAAAAGCTTCTTTTATCATACTCTATACAATTTTATTCACTACACATATAAGACTAAGTCAGTTCAAGACATAATACAAAAAACACACATAATGTCACACTTTACACTGGATAAGCTACTGGCTGTAGAGGCAAAAGGGATGAAAAACATTAGGATTAACATAGCAGGAGCAGGAAGTTAATGTAATTTTCAGATAGTGACCCAAACAACTGGCTGATTTAATAATTAGCCAAGATGTAACTATGTAGCCCTTTAATTACCACTGAGGCCCATATATTCCAACATGATGACTTGAGTAATTTTACATTTTGCCTGTAACTTATAACATTCAAGTGCACAACTAAAATGTTGACCAAAATCTTGGATAAAATCATTTATTTTCTCTAGTAAGATATACAGAATACCCCAGGAGGAATTACTGGAAATAAATTTAATTGCAATATCAACGGTATTTTCATTTTGATATTTCATGTAACTTGTATGTTATTATAGTTATCTAAACATTGCAGCCAACTCAGTAATGGTCCCACAAAAGTAATTTGATACATAAAAAGTTTAAAACATTTTCTTAAATTTAAAACAGGAGGGGCACATAATGTGTCATAGGTATCCCTAAATCATGTCAGAGTTAGCAGAACACACAAACAGTTAGAAGTAACTGAGATAGGCTTACCACCCTATACATACGCAAAAGCAATCCAGCCTTAATACAACTAGCACTACTAGTACAATTTTACTATTCATATTATTAGTATTATACTTTCGTAGTTATTGTATTAGTAGTGCAAGAACTACTTCTAGAGATACAGTGTACTAGTATTAAATGTTGGCCCAATACTATATAACTTATAAACAGTCAACTTATATTTAATTAGATTCTAAAATAAAATACTTTTAACTAATACTACTACTAGTAACAGTAACAACTAAGTTTAGGGTCGTCTCATCAGTGACATTAACAGTGTTACTTGCTTGCTTAAATTATCTCAATATTTTTTTCTTCCTTTTTTAACCATGTGTCATTAACATTTCGAATAAACTAGTGGTGAAATATCGTTGTCATTTCATTTGTTTTTTAATACTGTACTCTTACGCTAAAAAGTTGAAATTCCTTAATCTTGTCCCATATTTCAACTTCAAGCTCCACCATTTTGAACTTCTGAGTGACGTCAAAGGTCGGAAATATCTTTCAATACAATATAATAAATTTAACAATAAAACAACAATATAAAACTACAGAACATTATGATACTTAAAATTGATTATTTAATAATAATATTAAAGGTTAGAGAGAAATAGTATTAGCCTCAGATATGATATTGAGAACTGCATGTAAGTTACTAAATGAATTAATTAATACGATACACAAAACCGTTAAAATTATATGTGTGTATGTGTCTGATTGGATCATGACACCAGAAAGCTTAAGAGGACCTTCTAGGAACTTAAATACAAGAAGTAACCAAAGAAATATCAAAGATAGTTCTCTTCAAATTTGATTTCTACTATAAACAGGAAAGATTGAATCTAATCTGCTGGTAGTATGAAATACAGAAATTCATCGACCTCGTCAGTTAATTGATAACAAATTCCAGAGTTTCTAACAATGCTGCCAACTTTACTTTGGTTCTGGTTCATTTTTACATTAGAACAGAGAGTGATCCTGGAACATCACTGGCAGGCCCAAAAATCGGCTTTGCCTGAGGCCTGGGTGCTGTGCCAATGAGATAAGAACAAGAGAGTGACATAGCCAAGAAGACTCCTCCAAACAGTATGAGAATTATTCCAAGTCTCGATGGATCTGGTCTAAACAGAGCAAGCCTTAGTGAAAGTGAAGGAAGCCACCTCTGTCCATCTTTATTCCATTGCTGCCTTGAAGAGTCTTGTTAAATGTAAATAAAGTATATTTTATTGTACATCTTTTCATTTTCATTGTAACATTATATTTTGATTTTATTACTATTTATTAATGATTGAAGGTCTATTTACGCTAAATATGGTATTGTTGCGTCAGCGAAGTCACATGACTGGTGTCACGCCACGTTTCTAGAACTATCCTGTACCTTGGCGAATGCTCTAGCATTTACTAGATATAGGGTAGTGTGGTATATAAAAGAGGGTGACAACGTGACGGGACAATAATGTGTGTGTAGACAGTGAGTAATTGATCTGCAGTCAGAGAGTATTATTGAGCACGTTCGTTGTTATAGCTGTTACGTCTCCGTTTGTTAATTAACTTTCCGTAACTTCGTTCCGACGAAACTTTAACGACACAAGTCTTTACTTAATAAAACTAGTTTATTCTTTCCGAATATAACTTTACGATACACTTAATTTCAATATTCGCGCTAAAACAAATTATAACGAACGAACGTTAACTTCAACAATACCCTGTGACTGCAGTTCAATT
>NW_013668842.1:82829-84832 GCF_000517525.1 Limulus polyphemus
AAGTAATTGATCTGCAGTCAGGGAGTATTATTGAGCACGTTCGTTCGTTATAGTGTTTGATTTAGCGCGAATATTGAAATTAAGTGTATCGTAAAGTTATATTCGAAAAGAATAAACCAGTTTTATTAAGTAAGGACTTGTGTCGCTAAAGTTTCGTAACAGTATTGTGTTTTGAAGGGGTTCCATTCTCTTTGTACCTGTATTGTTTGCATGTAAAATATTAATTTTTTGCATACTCTATGTGTATATATATCTTCCAATTAAATGAGTTGATATATATATATAGAGCATTCATTTACTTGGAAAGTGTGCAGTTTACTGTGTGTGTGTGTGTTCAGAAGTATCCTTTTTATATTTTTGTTGAAGTTTCAGGTAATAAGGTTCTTTCGTTTTGTTTTCTAGTTGCAGTTTATGTACAAAGAAGGCTAGGCTCGTTATATGAAAATGGTTTTGAATATGCATATCAGTCAGTCACATGAAAACCACAATTGATATAAAGTCTGGGTTGGATAAGATGTATCCTAACTACATTTTTACCTTGTTTGGTAATCTGGTGTGACCTGGTTCTAAGGATGCATGACTCGAAATCGCGAGTTTGAATCCTGTCATCAAACATGCTCGTCTTTTTAGCCATGTGGGTATTGTAATGTGATGGTTAATCTCACTATTCATTGGTTAAGAGTAACCCAACAGTTGGCAGTCAGTGGTGTTGGTTAGATGCCTTCCTTCTAATCTATCACTTCAAAATTGGGAATGGCTAGCACATATGAACCTAGAGTAGCTTTGTCCGAGATTAAACAAACAAACATTGACTTGCATTTCGTAGATAATGTGATGCCACCAAAAACTGGTCATTCTTAGCAAGGGTACATATGAAACACTCAGATTATAAAGATGTTTTCAGATCAGGTATTTATAATTTCCATAATGAGGATGTTCCTTGTACTTAATGGCATTAGAATACGAAGGAATATGGATAAATTTGAGGACCCAACACCACCCAGAAAGAGAACTGCAACAAGACATAATCCAGCTATAGTAACAAAAGTGTAGCATTTTGTAACAGGTGATAATCTATGAACATAAAGGTTAGTATAAGAAACCTTTCTATTTGCTCATGTCAACAGTACATACCATAATCAAGAAGCATCTCAATGTAGAAAAGCAACACAATCATGTGTATATAAGTTACTTCTACAACATATCTGTTCAACCAGTGAGTACCTCAAGGAGCTAGAGAATGAAATCTTCAAGAATCCAGATGCAGCATCTTTGGATATGGAGTAGTAAAACTGTTGAAATGGGAAGTAGGAAATCATTGTACTCATACACTAAATGAATTATAGGAAGCCAGCAGGGGAGGAGTGTGCTTTGGACATAAAAGTCTAATAGTGGAGTCTTTTGCAATCTTTGTTGTTGAATTTTGCAAAAAGCTACGTGAAAGGGATCTGAAATGACATATATCAGGGTGTCCCGAGTTTTAGATTTTACCTTTGGATCTTTCCCCTCAGTAGTGTCAGCACAGATAGTTAAGAAAGCTGCAGGGCTACTATCAGACTGTGTTTCTTCGGTATTGATATGGAAATAGCTGGTACTGTGTCTTCTGAGAATGAGATTTCCTGAGGCTTTGGTGAGACCTTATGGGGCTGCCCAGTCCTTGACGATTGCAGGACAAGCTTGACAATGTACACAACTAGGCTCCCATATGTGATGCATTGGCCAGCAATGCGTCTTCATCCATGGGCTCAACTATGGTAAAAGTTAGGTCAGCTCTGGAGTCTGAGGTTTGGCAATGTCATCAACTCTCTTGTTAAAGATAAGGTCTTGGTCATCCTGGAGGTATTAATTTCCTTTATAACGAGAGTCCTAAGCAGTCAAGAAAGGCTTCTGGAAATGGATACATTGGAAAAAGGTAGGATAACCACTACATATTCAACTTGGGAGACTGGTACTGATCAAGACTCGATCATAAGTAGTGAAATTCCAGATATAAACTTACGGTT
>NW_013668842.1:85292-86979 GCF_000517525.1 Limulus polyphemus
GTTAGATGAATTTCAGTTGGTCAAAGCTTAAGAAAGTGTATCAGTTAAGGAGGGTCATAACTGTTCAGTTACGACTGTGAACTATGACTTCAAGTATTGGTAAAATGACATTTCTATGGGACTTTGTGCATAATCATGTCCTATATCACCTGTTCATAGTATCTCTAGAACCTGAGAACTTCCTGGCCCACAGGCTTTATGAGGTCTCCAACTGACCAGTATCTGTAGCTACCCTCTCTTATTCCTGCCAGACAACAGATAAACATGGCATACCCTCTATCCAAAACTGTGTGCTTATTAAAAATATTTTAATTTTAATGACTGAAAATATTTTATCACAATCAAATAAATCACTGAGTATACTAAGTTTATATTTGTTATGATATCTAAGCTGTTCTCTGTGAACATTTTAGTTCAATCTAATGGAAATATTTTTGCACTAATCTTTACGAGAAACACCAGATAAATGCTGTGTTTTCTTTATGGTACAGTATGATCTCTTTGTCACACTTAGCTCTTCCATGAAAATTCACAACCTACCGAATATTTCAACGTCAAAAATGAAACAGTCTTTTACTAGTATTAATGAAAATAACAGATATATTGTATTTTTAAATAATACCTTCCAGGTCATTTATAATACTGTAAAACACCCCTGATAGCTCAAAAAATCAAGGGTTAAAAAGCCCCTTCAACTGAATTTTTGGACTTCTTAGCTACCATCTTCAGTTGTGTATTATATTTATTTACTACATCGAGTGACAACAACACAATGCAGTACAGTGGAGACTGAACAATTCTCTGTTGGAATTTACCCTGTTGTGGACAGTTCTTTTTTTGGGTGGCACACACTGTACAGTAATAACACCATCACCTTGACGCAAATGCAGCAAGAAAAGCCATTATTAAATGTTAGCATAAGTGTGGGTAACACTTTGATACCTTCCAGTCTTTGTGTTATTCAGAGTCTTGAAAATATCTTGCCTTGAAGTTTTAGATATGACTACCTGAAACACAATTGGAGAACCATTGCTTAATGGTTCATAATAATGTCACAACACACCTTCCTGTACTGGTAAATTGACCTTAAAAGTGCCACGAACTACATGCATCTTTGCTACATTCTATATGTGTACTAGATGGGCTTTACTTTGGTACATGGGAAGGGGTGCCCTTGCTAAATCTGTTCACTTCATATTTTCGTTCCCAGGGTTTCCAATGTGTTAACTATAGCATTCATCTACTAGCACTATTTCCTATTTCATGGCTTGATGTTGCTAAGACAGAAATGGTTTCAATCCCTATAGGGGGTTCAAGATCAGGATATTCCATGAATGAACAGGGTCTCACCACATTTCCAGATAATCTGTCAGCGTCTCCATACTGCTGGCCTGGATGATGCACCAGGTTTTTAAAGTTCATTAACCATTTCAGTGAAGCATGGTCCACTTGAATGTGAATCTTCTACCATACAAGTAGTGGCAATAGTTACTGACATTGGTACCTAATAGGAACTCACGGTCTTGTCATGGATATATCAACACTGGATTATCCATTAAGGAAATCTTTAGCAATCAAAATGTTTGGTCACATTCTTTGTTTCAGTCATAGTACATCTCAACTTTAATGACAGCAGACAATGGCACTGCTATCTTGGAGATATTTAACACAAACCATCAGTAATATG
>NW_013668842.1:87895-99402 GCF_000517525.1 Limulus polyphemus
GACAGCAGACAATGGCACTGCTATCTTGGAGATATTTAACACAAACCATCAGTAATATGACACAAAACAGAGGGAACTGCAGACATCTCACATGGTTACAGGTAGAGGCCAGTCTCTCAGCAGGGTCTGTAGAGACTCCATCTCTACCTACAATGTGACCAAGAAACTCCACATTTGTGTGCATTTCTAAGCAACCAAACAGCAAAATATTTTCAATATACACCACACATCTCTCCCACTGCATAACTTTCAGTGTAAGCTTCATTAGCTGCTCCAAAGAGGTGGGCACATTACATAGGCCAAACAGCCTAAAGCATAGCTCACAGAAGTCATCTTTTTTAATAAAAAGTTTTAGGTTTGCTCTAGTAGCCATCAAGCTCAACTTGCCAGTGATGATGGCACATCTAAAGAGTTGAACCTATGGGAACCATCTAATGCATCTAAACATTCATCTGCTAGAAGTTAAAGACATCAATGTGAGTTACAGCATTCATTTCCTTAAATAAACGTAGAACCTTTGTGTTCCTTCCTTCTTCCTGACAGTCACTATTGGAGATGACCAAGTATTCTCCAAAGGCTGTATGTCTCCATCCTTCAACATTCACTGTATTTAATCACTGGCTATGTCACTAGTGCTCCAGAGAAGCTGGCATGGTGGATGCTTTATCAGACTTGGAGCATAGATAGCCCATTGTGTAGCTTTGCACAAACAATACCCACATGTTATCTGACTTGGACATGCATCACTCGTAGGTATGTTGTGGCAAGTCACCACATTTCCACTTAAATGGCCATATTGTTATAACCAGAACATTGCCATATTCAACCAACAAGTCACCGGGTTGCTTTCATTGCATCGGGTCTAGATTGTTTGCAATATTCTTATTCATTGACCTCAGATGCATTAGTAGCCTCATACTTGCTTTTAGTACAATGGACACAACCCTAGCATTATCACTTCCATCAGTTACTTCCACTTCCCTTAACACAACTTGTAAACATTATAACATAACCTGGATAGCTGATTGCTCATGATTGCAATACAACACTGGGACAAGCTTATGCTGCCTGCTTCCTGGACAGGAAATCATTCATATAATGCATGGCTTCTATAAATGCATTAAATAGTACCAACACACTTGACTTCATCCATAGTACACTAATTGTTTATATGATGTTTATACAATCCACTATATAGACTCATGCAGTCCACTGTTCCTGAGCTTGATCTGGATGACATTGGATAAATCTCCCAAGGAACATGTTTATCCATAGCACAGACAAAACCAGTGGATATTTTAGTAGTATATCCTTCCCAAAGATGCCATCACCACATCCTCAGAATAAACAAAAAAGAAAAAATAACATAAGATAAAAAATGCCTGGTATAGGTTAATACCACAAATAAACCTTTTTTACATGAATTCACTCCTTTTATCACTAATCAATAAATGTTAACTTAACAAATTATCCCCACAGTTCTCATAGTCTAGGTCAAAGGTTCCCATATTGTAGCATGCATACTCCTTTCAGGTGGTCTGGGGAAATATTTTATAATCACATAAAGAAAGTTTGTAGATTCTAGAGCAAACACAAAACTTGATAGTTTACAAATTCAGTGGAAAAGTATAAAATTTAAGTTATATGACTTTTGAGTTAAAGTGGAAAAATGTATTCATCAACTCAGAATTTTTAGGCACTGCAAAATAATGACCTGTTTTCTCAATGAAAGAATAGTGCTTGTTGGACCTTTCTCACAATTGAATATCAAGGTTAGAGTTTAAAAGAAATCCACTATTAGTTTTGGAGTCAGAGAACTGATGAGTGTACACAACTTGTAGACGAAGCAGTTTGTTTTCTGATGGCATTTGCTACTATATACCTGTGCCAGACTGGATTTTCCTCGTCTGATAACCAAATACAGAAGCAGGATGAAAGCTGAAAATGATGAACAATACATTTGTGGTATTTTCAAATTAACTGGTTTCTGCACAAGTACCAGATGGGTCCATTGTATAATAGGAGTATTCATCAGTAAAATGGTGAAGTAACTCTGAATTTAGCTAAACAAATGAGGTTTTAGTTAAGAAATAAACAAGTTGGACATGTGATATAAAGTGAAACACAATTCAAAGTCAAGAAACATAGCGTACATACTTATGTGAACAACAGGCAGTCATTTTCCTACTGGATCAGATAATTAATTAACAGTTATTATCTTGCAAGATATCCAATGATCAACTCACATTCTGAATCAAGTAGGGTTAGATGTAGATCTATTCTGACTGAAACTATGCTCTGTACTTAAAAAGTAACTTAGGGTTTTGCCCAAAAGCAACACATATTATTATGTTACTGGCAGTTTTCAGACATCAAAGACTGTAGATATTATCTACTTTGTCAGTGAAGAACAATTCTGTCAGTAGTATCAATTTCCACATAGGCAAAATAGATACTACTTGCTAGAAAACAAAAAGCAAGAAATATAACTAGAATTAAACAACTTCAACAGTTTTCTGGAAGACGTTTATGTCAAAACTGCATAGAAATAGCTCCAATTAAAAAGTGTTAACATTTCTATATTAATAAGAGCAGATAGGAAACAAGATATGCCTGCATATCACATACCTAACATTATAATTCTTTGCATGCAAAAACAGATGCATCCATCACATTAAAGTGTACTATTATACTAATTGTTATGCACTTATTATTTGTTAAATTATACTATCATTATGTGGTTTGCCAAACACCCCCCTCCCCTCCCTTACTATCAACAAATAAATTCAAGTGGTTTGGAACAAAAATTTGAGACCCACTACAATAGTTAAGTTACCCTAAATCAACAAAGAAATATGTTGTGAACAATAATTTCTAATTCAAAAACATAAAGACACATGCTATATTATACATTTAAACACTTTCTACTTTATACAACAAAAATAAGATATAAAACTGGTACCATCAAAATCAGTATTCATGCTCTTACAATATTCTATTTGAAAGTCAATTTCTGCTTGGAAATATACATATGAATGCATGATTTGCAACTGTATGTAGCAACAGGAACAAATATACCTAAACTATATTTTTTCACAATCCCAATGAACATTTTACAGAATTTCTCATGTGTTTGAAAATTCTTAATAAGCAGGAAGATCAGAGGTTGAGATCTTAGAAAACGCAAAAAGAAACAACACTTACAAAATTCCATAAATGTTATGCCAGTCTAATAAATAAGTTTCAATATAAACTACAAATAAAACTTGTATTTATTTATTTCCATTTCTAATCCATCAGATACATAAGTTACAAAGTTCCATAAAAATAAGGTTACAATTAATAACTATTTGAGATAAATATTAAAACTGTCCAGTGAATATTCCTGATTTAACAAGAAACTTCCAGATTAACTTGAAACAATAAGAAGAACAAACATCCAAGTTTGACATTATCTGTAAATTATAACAAATATATGAAATGAAAAATAACAAATGCCTGATAATGATACTAAATCTGGTAGTTTTACTGAAGAACTCTTTTAAAACTTTCTTCTATATCATTATTAGGTCTAATGATTTGCTCTAAACTTTCCTAAATGACATGGGTGATTTTGAATGTGCCTAAGGAGGAATTTAGTACTCTCCTGGAACATGTAGCTTTTAAGATATAATAATTTATTTTTTATCCATGTCATGTGATGACTTATAAAAACAAATTCTCCAATATTTGGAATTGTTAGTCAGAATATTCAAGCTATTCTTCATGTGTTTTAACCTGTCAAAATACACTAAATCACCAAAATGATGTTATTAATCCAACTACTGATATTCACAAGATAGCTTGTATTAAGGTGTTTGAAAAAATAAATATGTATAAAATACTGACAAGCATGTATTTTTATCACCATTCAACAAGATATAACATTAAACATTAACTCGGATTGTGCTGTAAATTGTTTTTTAACACCTATTGAGTTTCTTACATTTTTATGTTTTGGAATTTCAAACAATTGATTTAGTATTACTATAAAACATAAACAATAATATTGCAGAAATTTTTGTTTATTTGTTCAGTCAAAGCTATTACCAACAAGGGGTATCAAAACAGTTTTAGCATAAAAAGCTGCTGAGCTACTGGATCAAATTAGAAATATATGCTAGTCAAAAACTGAAATATTCTCATGAAGTTTTTGCATTCTTTTGAGGTAACTGACCATTACATAGGTAAATGTTAAATGATGGAAAATAAGAAGCATTAAAATTTTCTTAACTGTTCACCACTTCAGTAAGCTTTTGCCAGTGGATTTAAAACTAGAATAACATCTTGACAGAATCATACAAGAGCCAATGACAGATTTATCTGCTTGATCTATTCTTAAACAAGATATTTATATTTCTGAACTTGTCAGGTTGTGTGTGTGCCCACATTGATCACAAATTGAGATATAACTATTTTATGACATTATCTATAAATACTCATTACAAATGTTAATGATTTATATGTTTTGTTAAAAAAAAATATAACTTTCTTATGTAAAAAAGCCAGTGAACAGTTAAAAGTCATCATGAAACAGAAAAATCAACTGTTGAAGAGACCACTTTTTTTTTTGCAGTGAAATGTAGTATCTCAAGATGCACAATTTAAAGATTCCAAGATTATTAAGATAGTATTGTAGTCAAATTATAATTGTAACATGTTCATAATTCATCTTGGTAAACCATTTCCTCTGCACCGGGAAAAGTTCTTACAAATAAGAATGTGATTCTTTAATGAGTCGTTTCTTGTAAAACCTTTTCCACATGAACTACACTCATATTTTCTTGCATCAGGAAAATGTACATTCAAGTGTCGATGCATGTTGCTTTTTTTGCTGAAAAATTGACAACAAACAGGACACTGAGTTGAATGAAGTCCTGGTCTTTCCTGTTTCTTTTTTTGAACTACTGTGGAAAGAAATATTAACCTTTATGAAATAACTATTCAAAACATTGAATGGCACATTTTTTATATTCAGTCAGAAAACTAAGTAAATAAGAGACAAAGAGCACAGGTAACTTCCTATAACTAAATTAGCCTCTCATTGAAGCTGTTTTACCTTATAACCCAGTTTGTTCACACTGAGTATATACAATGTTTTTGTAACTTTAAATAGAAAATAATTATGCAATCGAAGTTTGTATACATACTCGTGACTAAATAATATTACAATCTAAATAGACACCATAAGTTACTATATTTAGTCTCTCCAGTCAAAACCATAAATTAAAAAATAACACTTTTGTGTAAACATTCAGCTGTTTATAATAAAAATAAGCATTGATACATGATTTCCCAGTGAACTTAATTATAAAATAATAAACAATTAAAATAAGAATAACTTGTTATCAAGCACCACCACAATTTTTAAAACTTTCGGACATCTGCTAACTTGAAGGCTAATTCTGGTAATTTAATGTTTGTACCAGATAAATCCTATTCAGAAAATATCAAAAAGAAGGTTGTTCCTAAAAAGTTAATAACATACATGTGTTCAAGGCTGAGCACTGGACATTTTCTCACAAATTTTCGACTACTTTTATTTGACTATGGGGAAAGTAGCTAGCCCACTTTTTTGGTGGTGGGGGGGGGGGCAGTAATGGGACAGGAACCATGGAACCTCAGATTCACAGTCCAGTTTGCTTATCACTAGGCCATGCTTGGCTCAAAATGAGTGAAAATCTAAGATATAATCATACAAACATCCACCACAGTAAAAAGTTGCACAGAAACAAGAGAAACTAGTTTGATATATGCTTATACACACACACTTCACCTACTAAATAAGCTATTGACAGAGACTTTGAATCCATACAAGAAAAAATATCAATGATCCTTTTTATTAATTATTGTTTAGCCTTATGTTGCTACCTTTACTCTGATATCATTATTAATTTCATAATAGGATAAATAATGTATTACATCATGTTTCTTGTTGAATACATTTTGTAACACTCAGAGCACCAGTACCACATAATGACAAAATTTGATTTATATTTGATCTCTCTACTCATTTTATCAAAACACTATCTAACAAACAAAAACATCTTATAACAAACTGGATTAGAGTTAAATTTTATAACTGTTTCTACATTACTTGTACTTTCAAATATACAAATCACAAAATCCAAAACTTTGAACAATTTTTATTATTGCTCCATGTGTTTTTCAACTTAGCCATATAATTTTAGAACGGAAAGAACAACGAGAGCAAAAAAACTGAATAGTAAAATCTGATTTTATTCAAATTGCAAAATTATATTTTTACAGCTTTTGCTAATGGCTCCAACCACTCCATATTGTAAAAGAAAAATCATAGAAGTCAATGCTATATACTATGAATAACTTTCAAGTGACAGAGAAGGTATTCTTTCCACCCGAGTGACTTCAAACACATAAAAAGACGTATGCTGTATATAACATCCTACATGACTGTTTACATGTTGCTAACAATTTCTTAGATACATGACACTTCCAAGAAGTACCTGTAACAAAAATGAACATACTACACAACATAATATCTATCACCTGAAACTATCATTATTACTAGAAAAATAATCAGAGCATGTTGTATTACAATTTTTTTTATAGATTAAAAGCTTAATACTTTGTGTTTTGTTTTTAAAGGCTCATAATGAATAATAATAGAGAACATTTACTACTTATGAATATAAAAAGAACTACTACTTAAATAAAATGTTTTAGATGAAAATTATTTTATTAGAGTACTCTTTCTCTACAAAAAGTGAATTAAAATAATAAACTACTCAAATGCAGCATTATATTTCACTTGCAAGTAAGCAATTGATACTTTTATGAATTATTATTTACTGTTTAGTAAATTTAGAGTTTTTTGGGTTATAATTTTGATGGGAATTTAGAACATTTGAGAATAAATTTTCACTGTACATATGAATACAAGATACTATACAAAAACCTCATATATATATATATAAAACCTTGAATTGAAATCATGCAGCAGAACACAAATAAGAGAAACTATACCAGATGCAAAAAAATGTAAAGGATACAATTCCACAAAGATAAGTGTGGATATCACCCAAAAGGCAATTGGGATATCCTGCCTCTCCAAATATCACGCAAACAAGAAACTAGTGAAGGAAAAAAACAACAGCTAAATAAATAATAAAGCCCAGGTACTTAAGTCAACAATGCCTAAGCTTTTGACCGCCATTCACCACCCATGGCTGATTGCGAGTATGGGAATAATACCTCAAAATCAAGCACTAATTAATTCTTATACAGAGAATATTTGAATGCAACAAATTCATAAAGTGACCACTAGTGCCAAATATTTGATATATTTTAAAGAGATATAATTATATTTCAAAAATTTTATAGAAATAGTACTATATCACCCTCCTTTATGGTATGATGAAATGCACAGTTGTTGAACAGAAGGTTCAATTATTGGTATACTTTTAACCTGTATTTTATATCTACCTTTATTTATTTGACAGAAGTAAATCTAGTATTATTATGCAAGTTTTTACTTCTATATTCTCAATCACTTTGTCTGAAGAGTAACCAGAGAAGTTACAATATTGGTTAAAATAAAATTAAGCTTTGTATGTCTAAGTTACAGAAATAATGAGAACACATTAATGAGTGAAATTAAGTTCATCATGACTTAAGTCTATATATAAATATCTGTTAATGATTAGCATAAAGAACAAGAACAACAAATCAAAATAGAATATGACAATCAATCCACTCTTCATGCAAATAATTGTTTTTCTGAGTTGAAAGTAACAAGTCTATAGTACAAACATATTTTCCTAAGATTAATAAAAAGTGATCATGCTTTGAATAATTAAATTATCATGCACTACTTTCAGTGCTGAAACTGTTACATTGCAATGACAGTTAAAATAATCTACTGTTAGAAATGTAAATTGAACATATTGGTTACTTCCTTGCAAGAGATAACATTTACATTTTTCAGTATTATAAGACAATCATACAATGTATTATATACAATAAATGTCTGGTGTGCACTGGTTTTAATGCTACAAAAATCTAGTTAATTGTTGTTCCAGTGCCTGGGCAGCACGTGATACCGTACCCCAAATAACTGGGTGTGACACAGCAATAGTCCTGCTTGATTATAAAATAATTTTCTGTGAGCATTTAAATAAACATTAAGTTCAATATATTTAAAAAATTATGTTTTGTTCATTTCTAAAAATTTACACTTAACAGCAACAATGTACAAGTAAATTTAGGAAATACTACTGGTGAGGATAGTATTTGTTTTTCACTAAATCTACAGTTCTTTACTGATACAGTCATCTTATGTTGAGAAGAACATTCACTTCTTGTGATGTGACTTTGCTCACTGGTGATTTTTACTGTTCCAACTGTAGTTTATTTGACACCAGTAAAGCTGCTTATGAAAGCCTGCTAAATGATCATTTCAACATTTATCATAATGAAAGCTATACAGACAGGAGAAGGGTTGACCTTTTGGTAGCCCCATGCAGAAACTTGGATTGCGGCACCTACACTTTACTAGACAACCAAACTGAATACTACCTGCTTAACCTTATGTGAAATCTGTTTCTTTAAAACAAAAAAGGTGTTTAAAATATTGTGGAAATTTCCCTGTTATTCAAGGCTTGCTTAAGAGGCATGGGAAGTACCTTCTTTCCTCTATTCTAAAACACAAAGGTTTCAAACATGGGTTTTTCATAAAAAAAGGAGTGTTTGCAAAGTGTTTTATTAGCCCTATCTATCAATTTGCTTTGAGCATCAAGCTTCATTATAAAGCCACCCACAAAAGTGGATGTTTTAAATTATTTTATGAAATCACTAATTGTACCTTTTTGAACATTTCCTTCACAATTTAATGGATGACATAAAATCTATAAAAAAAAAGGTTAAAGGACGTGGAGACTAAATAGCTATGACATAGATTCATATGATGATGTGCCGAGATCCTTTTAAACAAAATCTTGTTTTATCATGTATCAAAAAATGTGAATGTTAATGAAAACGTACTTACATAACTGTTTCATTACATTCAATAATTATGTATATCATGATTATAGGTACTAGTAATAAATAAAGATAATTATCATTTTGCCATCATAGAATGAAAGTGTTAACACACTGAAATTATGAAATTACTGAAAAAAGATGAGCTGGCTACAAAACAACTTGGAATAACAAAATATGCATGTGTAACACTTAGATTTCAACAATCTAGTCATTCTTATAATGTTACAATTTTTTAAAGTTCATTTTTCACTTGATAAAAGGCATCTAAATGAATAAGCCATATAGCATAATGAGGGCTAGTAGGACCACCCAAAACTGATATTAAAATTTGATTGTGGAAATGATACAAAACAAAAGTACTTATGATAAGGTTTGTTTTGTATTGAATTTCGCACAAAGCTACAGTGAAAGACTAAAGGGAAGGAAGCTAATCATCACCACCCACCACCAACTTTTGGGAAACTCTTTTACCAATGAATATTGGTAATGACCATCACATTATAATGCCCCCTCAGCTGAAAGGGCTAGCATGTTTGGTGGGATGGGGAATCGAACCAGCAACCCTCAGATTGCAAGTCAAGCACCTTAACCACCTGGCCATGCCGGGCCTGTAACAATAAGGATTTCTTTTTGAAACAATATATTAAGTGTGGATGAAGATATAGATTGATGTATTAATAAATATTAGTTATATATCAGGAATCTTAGATAACTAGCACTACAATCATAAACAGGCTCACTTGTAATGCATTTATAAGATACTGCATTAAGGTAAAATGTCAGGTGGTCTGATGGGTTCTGATATTGTTATTAGATAAATGGAAAACTTCATCATTTTGTAGTAAAGCACACATTGGAACTAATAAACCCTTCACTGGATAGAATACAGTGGAAGTTTTGATTGTACTTCAAATATGTTTATCCTGTTACTGAATATGACTTCTGTGGTCTCTCTGCTAACTTTTACAATTGGTTTTACTATATTAAGCAATAATTGGTCTGCATCATTGGTAAGGTAATAAAACATATTTTCTTTTGCACTAAAATGCTGAAGATAATTATATAATTTGCTTTATTAATAGAATTAAAAGATTCACTTACACATGATTTTCATGTTGGTAAATTGCTTGTCAAAGAAGCATCTATTCTGAAAATATGTTTGACATCATATACATATTTGCATTCTTTCATAACATATTCACTTTCTTTGAAAACATCACTGTCTTCAAATAAAGGAAAAAACATCATTAGCAATAAAATGTATATCATTTTCATCATGTACTTCTTCATTACAGTATTCTCATTTTAATTTGGCTATGTCATTTTATTCTACTGTTTGTTGCACTAATAGTACTTTCCTATACAATTTGGGCAGCTTTTCCCCATCTCTCTAATTCAATTTAGCAAGAAATTGATAATCTATCGTATCCCCATACACAATGAGAACAAGCTAAGCATTTCGAACGTGTATGATCTAGTTCAAAACTTTGTAGTTTGTACGCTACACTACAGTATATCAAGTTTATTAATGCATTTTCCACTATTTTTTCCACAACATTAAATGTATCAAATGTACATCTAAACCTAATACATTTACATTTGTTTTGAAACTGGAATACAACTTGTAAATTAACTTTAACAGGACTTGTTAAAATTTAAATTTTAAGACTTTGCTTCAGACTTCCACTAGTCACATTGTTATCTAATTACAATCGAGAAATTACGTTTATGTACATTTGTCTTACTTCATCAGGTTTAACATAATACATATTCAGGTACACTGCATCAGAAACTCTTAAAATTAAAACTAATATAAATTTATACTTACTTTTCGCAACTAATGAATTTACTTCCGTGTACCACATTCACGTTCGATAAATTACAAATTAACCACGTGGTGCACATGACGTCACAGTTATGAATCAATGTTTTCCATTTTTAAAACAGAATCGAATTTTTTTGATTTTGCTATAATAACAATCATATGAACAAACACGTATACTAAAATGTCATCCAACATAAAAAATTCTCCTTTTTCAGGTTTTGGTGTGGTTATTTTAGAGCAAAGCCACTTTGAGTTATCTGCTTTGTCCACCGAGAGGAATCGAACCCTGAATTTTAGCATTGTGATGCCATGGACTTACTGATCTCCCACCGGAGAACTTAAAGGTTTTCAAATAACTCAGTTAATATTTGCATTCTTCAACCAACTGCAGGTGTAGTATTTTCAGGTAAAAACTGCCACTTTTCCTACAAGTATCAGATAAACGGATTCGCAAATAACTACATATTCGTTCAGGAAATAAGGAGAGAGTCTGTTTTAATTTCTTGTCTGTGTAAAATAATGAGACCAGGCAAAGTTGAAACTATCCTTATCATTGCACAAACAAAAGGAAAACGCAGCGTACTGTTGCGTCGGCGAGATCACGTGACTATTCTCACGCCCT
>NW_013668842.1:100299-106453 GCF_000517525.1 Limulus polyphemus
TCGGAATTAAGAAGACATTGAGTCACCTACGCCAAAGATTTTACTGGATAGGTATGAGGCGAGATGTGGAAGAATGGCGCAGGACATGCAGTACATGTAGTGTAAAAAGGAGACCCAAGCATAAGGGACGTCCACCTTATGAAGAGTTGCCTGTGAATATGTTAGAGTTTGTGGAAGTGTTATCGGAAAGGATGGATGATATTCACCATCAAGTGCATTCAAACTTGAAAACGTCTGCTGATTCGATGAAGTTAACTTATGATAAGAGATCTACTGAAGTCAGCTTTGTACCAGGAGACAAGGTACGGTTGTATAATCCCAGGCTTTGGTGTTATCACGGTCCAGGACATTTCAGTTGGGATGAAGTGGACAACAGAACAAATGACGCTGCTGAAGACATGCCACCTGAAGAAGCCACCGTCGAAGAAGAAACTCTTCTCAGTTTTGAGAAGGGAAACGGTGAAGCTCTTGGTGAAGCTACTGCCACTGATTTGACTGTTACCGATGATAAGACATTTACTTATGAAGCAGATGAATCCCACTCCTGACACCAATTTGTTACGTCTCCGTTTGTTAATTGATTTTTCGTAAATTCGTTCCCGACGAAACTTTAGCGACACAAGTTCTTACTTAATAAAACTGGTTTATTCGTTCCGAATACAACTTTACGATACACTTATTTTCAACAGTCGCTCTATAACAAACGCTATATCAACGAACGTCAACAATACTTTTGACTGCAGTTCAATTACTCACTATCTACACACACATTGTTCCGTCACGTTGTCACCCTCTTATATATACCAGACTACCCTATATCTAGTAATCTCCCGACAATTCCCGAAAGTTCGAGAGAACGAGTCACGTGACCTCGCTGACGCAACAGTTTGTATGAATTTTGTGTCATGCCGTTCGACCTGTGTAATATGGCCTTTACTTTTGAGAGCTTAATGGAGCTTACACTGAAGGGACTGTAATAGGCAAATGCCTAGTCTATGTTGAGAATGTTTTGATGTTTGATTACAAGTTTGAATCTGTGGCTGAGAATCTTAAATGTTAGTTGACCAAATAGATAAAGCAGACTTGAAAACTCAAGCTAAGAAAGTGATCACTCATGCACACAGAAGTGAAGTTTCTTGGTTGCATTGTAAGGAGATATGTAGTCACTAAGTACTAAGCAAAGATAGCCACAGTGAGAGATTGGCCTCAACTTGTTGTGCTATTCTCAAATAAACTAATTCTTATTCAAATATCAGATAGGCCTATTCAGGAACCATCGAGAGCCAGCACGGGCCCCGGGGCAAACATCCTCGCCGGGCCCCCTTTCTCTCTCTCTCTTTTTTAACATTTTCAAGAATTTATTAAATTTATTTATTAAATTAGGACAGCAACGAGCTTACAAACCAAACAAAATCATAGCAGCAGCCATTTTTACCTCACAGTATAAGCGTAAAAACGTTAATAAAGTAACAACAAATATCTATTAAATCTATAAAGTAATGTTGCGTCAGCGAGTCACATGACTACTGTGACGCCACCTTTCTAGAACTATCCTGTAGTTTGGCGAATGCTCTAGTATTTACTAGATATAGGGTAGTCGGGTATATATAAGAGGGTGACAACGTGAAGCGGGAATGTAATGTAATGTGTGTATAGGTAATAAGTAATTGAACTGCGGTCAGAGAGAGACGTATTGTTGAAGTTAACGTTCGTTCGTTATAGTGTTTGTTACAGCGCGACTGCTGAAAATAAGTGTATCGTAAAGTTGTATTCGGAAAGAATAAACCAGTTTTATTAAGTAAGGACTTGTGTCGCTAAAGTTTCGTCGGAACGAAGTTACGGAAGGTTAATTAACAAACGGAGACGTAACAGTAACAAATACATGTTAGTTATTACGCAAATTATTATTTCAGTCATTCTTAATGTATCAAGCATCTATATGCAAAGAAAAGCCAAAACTATGGTCTTTATCATTAAATGAAGATATAGCCTAAAGATGTTTTACGGGCTTTACGGCATAACCAGGTTTCATTCACCCGGGCCCCTGGGCAGTTGCCCCCTTTGCACACACCCTCCCTGTCGGCGGGCCTGGGCCTATTTAATAATGGTAGGATCAAAAAGAAAATTTACAGAGTAATATGAATTTGAAAACACGACTGAATTTTAAGAAATGTGAGAAAAAGCGACTGACACGTGATGTTAGGTGAAACAATCTTTTTTTTTTTACAAACAAAGTAAAAACACAACATGCATACTTACCCAGACATGAGACAACCACCTTAACTGAATCTCTGAGCAGATTTATAGCTTCTCTCCTTCAAGATAGATCTCTTTAGAATTATTCATTGTGATGGCAAAGTAGGTCTCTGAAAGTATAGAGTTTCTGATCATGCAAGAAACCTCATATTTATTCTTTATGATGAAATCACAACATGACTGGCTTTTCTCTTATATAATTTGTTGGCTCTAACATACAGACATCATCCACTTGACTAATGAAAGACTCTTCAGTAGTTGTTGATCTCTTCTACATGGATGTGCAAAGCTGTTGTAACATCATCTTAGGCAGAGTAGATACTATCTGCTATAAAGAGCATCAAAGACACAAAAGCAACTAGAATGAAACAATTTCAATGATTTTTCTAGAAGAGATGTGTATGTCAAAACTACATAGAAACAGGTTAAACTGTCAAATACACCCTAGATCCTGAGACCGAGACAGGTAAATTTGAAAATAGGAAAGAAAGAGGCAGAACAACTAAACTCAATGATACTGATGTTAAGTATCTTCGTTTATGTAGCCTTTGGGACAGAAGAAAACAAAAACTGGACTGTTGATGATTGGAAAAGGGTGTTATTGACGGGTGAGTCCAAATTAAAATATTTGGTTCAAAGTGTAGATTGTATGTCTGGCGGAAGAAAGGTAAAAGATACTTATCTCAATGCAAAAAAGGATGGATATTCCATTGTGTAAATCAGATTGGGTGTATTAGCTGTTACCAGCAAGAAGTAACAAGCCTTATTGGTCCATATCTTGTATTCTGTTAGATTAGTCCATTGAAGTACGAGTTATAGTGGACACAAGGTGCACAAAAGCATGTGTAACATATTGATAAGCTGCATTTGTGCATCACAGATAAACTTTTAGTGCACTGGCTTGACCAGGAGTTTGAGGACGAGACCAATGAGTCAAAGCAAGATGAGAATGCTGCCTTGACTCATACTGACTTACTGAACAAGGAATAATGAAATTAAAGCACTTATCTGGCTGTTTATGACTGACGGATTGAGTAAGAGGTAATAGAAAGCTATGACATTTGTTCAGGCAACTAACATTGACTCGCCAATCAATATAAGTGGGATTTATCAATCATCACGACAGCTAGTACAATCATTAGGTCGAGGAGCTAATGACTGAAAAGAAGTGGTGATCCTTCCTTTTTACGCTATCAAGTGATGTTCACAGTACAATGTATGCATTACATTGTCCAATTTCCTCTTAATTATCAACAGCTAGAACACTCATTGGGAAAATGAGCAATGACTGAAAGAGTGCTGCAATCCTTGTTTTTTAAACTATCAGGTAGTATTGTAAAATACAAAGTACGTACTACATTGCAGGATTACCACTCAATCCACAACAGCTAGTACAGTGATGAGACGATAGAACATTTCCTGATGAAGCAGATGAATCCCATATGAAGCAGAAGCCAACGAGACGGAGACCAGTATGGAAGAAGATACGTCCCGTAAAATTAAGAGACTTTGTTGAATTGTAATTTTGTGTTTGTAATTCTGTACATTTTAATTAAGTTGTTGTTAATTGTTATTGGTTTAATGTAAGTGGATATTGTTTTATGACGAACAATACTAAGGAGGGGGCAGTGTTGCGTCAGCGAGGTCACGTGACTAGTATCATGCCACTTCTTTCTCGAAGCTTCGGGAGATTACTAGATTGGGGGTAGTGTGGTATATATAAGATGGTCACAACGTGACAGGATAATGTATAGGTAGTGAGTAATTGATCTGTGGTCAGAGAGTATTGTTGAAGTTAACGTTCATTGTTATAGCATTTGTTTTAGCGTGATTGTTGAAATTAAGTGTATCGTAAAGTTATATTCAGAAAGAATAAACCAGTTTTATTTAAGAAAGGATTTGTGTCGCTAAAGTTTCATGGGAACGAATTTTACGGAAAATTAATTAACGAACGAACGGAGATGTAACAATATCAACTGAAAAGTTTTTCGAAATAACCTTCTGTTGTTAAGTATGAAAATGGATTATATATGGGTATACAGTTTTCGATCATTATGTAAAACTTGAAAATTAGTACAATTTTACATGTTATGATCTTACACAAAAGCTATATGAAATATGTTAATCATGCTGTTTTTGTCATTTTTTTAGGGTATCTTTGGTCTTCATTTCAGTTCAGATGGATTCCTAGATACATTAGATCAGTTTTATGATAACTTTGACAACACCGTGTAAGTTACTTTTAGATAATGTGTTTTCTAGTCCAGTTTTCACTTTTTTTTTCATACTGCATGTTATAATTAAAGTAATGTAGCTTCAATTGCCCACGTTAGGTCATCATGTTATAATTAAAGTACTGTAAATTATATTGCCCACGTTACGTCATCATGTTATAATTAAAGTACTGTAGCTTCTATTGCCCAGGTTACATCATCATGTTATAATTAAAGTACTGTTACGACAGCAGAATTCACGTGACGCTGGTAACCTCTAATGAATATCTAGAATGTTCGTGAAGGCTCGAGTGTTTGCCAGACGCCCTCTATTTTTGTATATATATAAGAATAATTGCAGAGATAGAGATGGATAATTGAGTCAAGTGCTGTGGTGACCATAAGTAAAGTGCGTGAATCATAGCATAAATTATAGCGTGTGTTTAAGTTAAAGTGACTATGGAAATTAAGTGTATTGCAACGTTGTATTGACGAAGAATGAATTAGTTTTATTTAAGAAAGGACTGAAATGTCCTGGACCGTGATAATGCCAAAGCCTGTTGGCAAGTGCCACCTTTGGCTTACCTCGCCGACCAAATTTTATTCGGAAAGTAACGTCTTAGAGATGACCCACTATGTCATATGGGCCTTCCCATGGATAAGACAACTTAGGAGACTTCCCTTTGGTCTTCCTGGGATTATACAACCACACCGTGTCTCCTGGTACAAAGCTGACTTCAGTAGACTTCTTATCATAACATAGCTTCAAGGAATCAGCAGACGTTTTCAAGTTTGAATGCACTTGAGGGTGAATATCATCCATCCTTTCTGATAACACTTTCACGAACTCTGACACATTTTCAGGCAACTCTTCGTAAGGTGGACGTCCTGCAAACAGATCCACTGGCATCTGAAGTTCCCGACCAAACACCAACTTTGATGGAGTGTATACAGTGGCTTCATGCTCTGCTATCCATCAACAGTGGAGGGAGTAAGACATCCAAGTCATCTTGGCGGCTATTACAAAACTTTGTCAATTGTACTTTTCTATCATCACATCAGACTGTGGGTGAAGTGGCGTTGTCCAGGTCTTTTGTATGCCAAACAACTTGCTGCATTCATGGAACACAGCTGATTGAAAGTTACGGCCTTGATCTGAATGCAGTTCATATGGCATACCAAATCTAAAGAAGAAATCACTAATAGTCGAAGCTACAGTTGTAGCTTCCTGATTTGGTATTGCATATGCCTCAGGCCACTTGGTGAAATAATCCATCATCACACAAATGTACTTGTTTCCAGCACCAGTTTGGGGCAAAGGACAAGCAATGTCAACGGCTACTCTTTCTTTTGGTGTGCCAACTTGATATAACTTCATTGGAGCACATCCTTTATGCTTGGGTTCCCTTTTAGCACAAGATGTATTGCATGTCCTGCACCATTCTTCCACATCTTGCCTCATACCTATCCAGTAAAATCTCTGTCGTAGGTGACTTAATGTCTTCTTAAGTCCGAGATGTCCTCCTGTCAAACTATCATGGGATTGATGCAGCATAACTTCCCGTAACTTTCTCAGTATAACCGTTTGCCAGGTCGTCACTTTCCTATCTCCGGAGAAGAATACCATCTTCAAGCTTCAACTGGTCTCATTGTGCCCAATATTTCTTTGTTCACAGGGCTTAAGC
>NW_013668842.1:107453-130937 GCF_000517525.1 Limulus polyphemus
GAATTATAGGGAGACTACTAGATTGGAGGTAGTCTGGTATATATAAGATGGTCACAACGTAACAGAGGGATTGAGTAATTGAATGTATGCGGACAAAATATTGTTGGTGACGTGAGACGTGAGTTATAGCGCTTGATTATAGAGCGACTGTTGAAATTAAGTGTATCGTAAAGTTGTATTCGGAAAGAATAGACCAGTTTTATTAAGAAAGGACTTATGTCGTTTAAAGTTTTGTCGGAAAGAATTTACGGAAAATTAACGAACGAACGGAGACGTAACAGTATTTATTACTGACCCTGAATTAATAACTAATATTCGTTTAACTTAGGTTACCAGATTGTCGTGACGTAATCAAAACCATTCTAAGTATTGGAGGTCTACTTTAACGTCATGTGCTCTCAAACTAACATCTATAGTCAAACATTAAAAATACACGATAACAATAGTTTTTTGTTAGGTAAGACAAAACTCAAAATTGTGAGTTAAAAAAAAAGAGATGTACAATAATTTTGTGTGATGTTTCTAAAAATATATATGCTACTCGAATTGCCCGAGACTTTTAATTTTTAATTTCTAAATCAGGTAGAACACATCACTACCATTATGTTAGAAACAATTGTGTTTCATAATAATTTTTTTCTGCTGTAATAAGTTCATCTCACAATGAAACATGGAACTATATTCTTTTGGCATAAAAGCTTTGAAATGATGCTTAACACACTTTGTATAATACAAGTTACAGTACATAGAGGTATGGTGCAGCATAGGTGACATATGTTGATATAATTATAAGTATATGGTGAGTGTATTTCTTGGAATTGCCTTTGCAGTAAACGTTGAGAAACGTTTAAGATGTAGGTTCTTCATTCTCTATTATACTACTAAAGTTAATTAACACGGTTGTTAAAACTCTTAACAATAACAAGTTTCTCCTGATTGTAATTTTTAAGCACATGCCATTTTATACAGTTTCTGCCGTAGTCTTTATTTAGGCTTAGGTTGGACTGATTCAGTGATTCCATTTTTGACAAATGATGTGTTGTGTAAAATATTAATTAAATGTATTATGTTAACTTACAGTATTCTGTCTTTTTATTTTGACCTTTATCATACGTTAGATACAACTTAGAAATGCTAAAATAAAGCCCTTTATTCTCCTGAAAAAGAATAGTCAGCTATTCGAAAGCGCTCGAGTTTTGGGTCTCGTTTTGAAAATAAAGCCTGTTGTAAAAATAGGAAGTGATAACGTTAAAATAAATACTTGAAAAATTGCAAATCTGATATTAGTGATATTGAATTACTATTATTGGTGTTAATTAACATATAAAGTGACTAGGTAACCGGCGACGGTTAAGACATTCGTAATTTGCAGAGAGTAGAGATAAAATTGGGGTAAAAAGGACATTATTAATACTAATATTGTTTGAAAGTATTTTTAATAATATTAATAGTGTACTACCCTGAAAACGTATTGTAGATCTGTAACTTACAGTATAAGTGTAATGTTATTTCAATATTTGCCACATTTGGAGTGCAAAGTCATATATATACTCAGTTTATCAAATAATTTATAAGTAACATTTTAAAAACATACAGGCTGTACATAGAACCATTGCTGTTTACTGAGCTTATTTCTATTATTTATTAATATTATACTATCTTAAGTATTTCTGCTAATTAAGTGTTATGTGTTAGAATTAAAATGGTGTTGGATTTAATGAACTGGAGTTGTTTGACTGTTCCTATTTGTCAAAAGTTAAGCAATGTGGTTAAGATACTAGTGTATATAGCCTGGTGTATACTTTTTACATGTTAATCTGTTGATTATCACATATTCATATGCTTAGGTCTTAAGTCATGTCTATTATGCACTAATATTCATATACCAATCATTGTTCTTACATTATGTAATATATCATTAAAACTCGTATAATTTTTTCAGAAAAGGAGCAAATTTTTTGAATATATATAACTAAAGTGCTTATAAGTTATGAAGATTTTTTTAAATGGTGCTTTTTTTCAGAATAATTTGCATAATTATTTACACAGTTAATATTTTACCAGAATAACCATTATGTTACTTGAAAGATCATTTAATATGTGGAACATAAAATACATCATTTATTAGTTCAATCTATATGTACATACCCTGTCATCATTTTACATACTCTGCTTTATGTCTAACATGCTGTCAACGTATCTTGCATATATGTACATCAATCTGGTGTGTCTGATACTATCTTAATTATATATATATGTATGTATGTCATTGTGCCCATCACTTTTTGGTCTTCAGTGTAAATGTGTTATCATTTTACCTACTTTCCTGTACAGTACCTATATAGTTTGTTATCAAAGTACCTTGTATTTATGTACACTAATCTGTCTATTGTCTCAATTTTATGCACATTATTGTGTTCATCACTGTTTAATTTTTATGGCATTTTTTCAGAAAAGAAGGAAATATTCTGATCATATGTAACTTTAAAGTGTTCATAAGTTATGTATGCTTTTCTAAAGTGTGAGTATTATTATCATTTTACACTATGTATTTAACGTATTTTCAAGTGTCTTGTGTTTATGTACACCACTCTAGTTTATCTGACTACATTCTTCATTTTATGTTCATCACTGTGGCGTACATAGCTTTTGCTGTCTCAAAAAATAAATATTTCAAAAACATACTCTGTGTGAATTGTAATTTTCATCATTGAAATTTACCCATTATCTGGAAAATGTTAAGGCAAAACTAATTAAAAAAATTATATATATATTCTCTTTTTGATGTAAGTTGTAGAATATAACAATTTTCAGTATGAGTAATTGCTGTATAAGATTAACTGGTTTCTTTCATATTAAATGAATGCCTAAAATAGACATCTGTACTTTCTGTAACACTTCCTCATGGTGACATGAAGAGGAGATCATATATAAGTACAGTAAATCATTATCTGAGTTTTTCTTGAAATGTAAAAATATTTCTTTGATGTCAAAATGTGGAGCAGTAGATAGTTATATTTTGTAACTGTTTTGATATTCTGGAATACATTTTAAGTATTAGTTATGATTAAAAAAAAATTCAGAGTCTGTATTTTATTGAGTTCACAATGACATTTCTAGAATCCTATTTCGTCTATGGAAATGGTACTGCTTCCCACCATTTATTATGCTTGTGATAGTGCTTTTGCCTATTTAAACAGTGCCCCTTCCTCTCATTGGCTCAACATTAAGTCTGCAGGCTTATAACACTAAAAAAAGATACCAGAGGTGGGCACGACACAAATGGCCCTTGTGTAGCTTTATGCTTAACAACAAAACAAATAATCAGACTTTCATGGGCATTCAGCTGGATCTAAGTCTAATCAATGTAGCTGTCTTTGCCTCAGTTTATTCATTCTAATATGACTTTATATCACTTGATTAGCATGTTTTAATTCTGTATAACAGATTCATTCCCTCACAAATTGCAATGTCTTTTTCAAGGGAATCGGATCTTAAGAAAAATAGGTCAAGGCCAAGAAGTTTTTGCTCACTCTGACTGTTATCAAGTTATGAGGTAAGATTTCTGTCAATTTATTACCTCATCATATATCAGAATATGGTGTATAATGTTTCTTAGCTTCTCTAATAATGAATTTAAAAAAAAATTAATTTTTGTGGGATTTTGTACAGAACATCAGTTCTGTTTGTACTCGTAAAACAGTGTTAAAGCTTGACTTTTCAATATATATATATATGAAATCTTGTGAATGAGTAAGAAAAGGTGTGATGAAAAGAAATGCTTATGAAAATAAAAGTTGTTAGAATTGTTGAATATTAAAAAATTCAATTACATGAGTTACAAGAAACAACTTATAATGATAACTGATGTTATTTGAAGTTTTTTTACCCCATAAAAATGTAGTTTTGTTAATCCTTACAGTGTGAATATCTTAGCAGTGATTTTACATTTTGAATGATGTGTTTGTGTTGCTTAAGTGAATACCTTCACTCAAAGAAAGTTGTACATGTGAAAATATTTTGAGTCAAGATAAATCAATTTTTCAGAATATAAATACACATTTGATGAGATGATCTTTAATTTTACAACGTATAATTTCTTGATATGTTTTTGCGGATGAATTCATGGTTATCAAAGACGTAGAAATATTTACAGAAATTCTATCAATGAAGGGCACACATTAATCCATAATAAAGTGATCCTCATTTTTTTTAAGACTCATGATGTAGATAAATGAATATGTAGAATTAATCATACATGGGCTTTTCTTTACATTAAAATATCTTGCACAATGAAAGCCAAAAACTCACAACTAAAAGTATTTTAACGTAAAGAAAAGTGCCATGTATGTTTTTTCTGTAATATTAAAATTCATCACTTCAAACAATTTACCACAATGCTTCTTTCACTTAACAACATAAGTGAGATGGATGTATAGTAAAATATAATTAATGAATATTTCACCCTAAATAATTACCTTCTGAATTCTAGTTTCTAAAGATTATAAGAATTGTTTCATATTCATTAGCAATAATATTATGGTGATCAAATTATATTATTAATAGTCATCTGTTTCTTCTAAAGGCCCTTGTTATGGAGAAATCGGTGAGCTTGGAAATGAAGATGTTCCTAAGGTCTCGTATGATAGTATAATGAAATACTGCTGAAGATAACTGAAAATGCCAAGAAGTTCCACAGATGTGTATAGTCCTGTTAGAACTAAAAAGACTAGACTTTACAAAATCTTTAGTGATAACCAAAAAATCTTCATGTCAATTATAAATATTGAATCAGCTGAAAATTATACTTATAAAACATAATGATAGTTACTGGTGAATACATTTACATTTCAACATTATTGCTACATCAAAAGCTAGTATAAAATAGCTAAATTTCCCAACTTGAAATTTTATGATGAAAATAAGAGTATGTGAAATCTAATGATTATATACTCAACTTTTGGTGTATACTGTTGTGTTACATTTCTTATTGTATCATTAGTATAATATCAAACTCTGTAATACTATATTTATAAAAATGTAACATTGTGGCATTTTCTTTGTGTTTAGGTTTCAGGAGAATCAAACCTAAGGTCCAGGATCCCAGTAAGACTTTTACTGAAGTATTTAATGATATTCCAAAAGCTATTGGAATGACAGAAAAAACATATTTAATGATAATCAATAGTTTTTTTGTTAATGGTAATGATGCTAAAATTGTGGCAAGAGAAGCAAATGTGACAGAAGATGCAGTAAAGGCTGCTGTGTCTCTTCATCTGAAATATAATCTGCTTACAACTGATGTGTCTCAACCAACGAGCTTTACTTCATGCAAGTCTAAAACAAGCGCTGGTAAAGCTATTGTCTTATCAGCTGAACAAGAAGAATTGTTAGTGCAGTACAAACTACAAAACGCCAGAGCAACATTAAAGGATTTGCAGGCTTTTGTCAGAGAAGATAGGGATACTTTTCCACAGATCACTAACATTGGACTGTCAACTTTGTACAACATTTTGAAACGGCATGGAATGAACACCAGTAGAAGGCGGTATAAATTTTAGTTAAAAATGTAGTTAGAGCTCTGTGATAAAGAAACAATGATACAGCTCTAGGAAAGTGGTTATTTGAAGGCATCCGTGAATATATTTGAGATTTTTATTATGTTTAAGTTATTATTTTTGACTATTTTTTGTAACATATGAATATTAAAGTACAGAAGAAATCTGTTAAAGTGTGATCAGAATTTAACAATTGAAATATAAAAAAAATGTTTATCAAAAATATTGAAGTGTGGTTGACTGTAATAGGGTATCTGTTGGAAACAGTTTCATGCAAACATTTTTGCAGGTTCTTTTCGAGTTGAAAAATATGAGTCTTATATTAAAAATGGAAGATGGCATATGCAATTTTATAAGTTTTATGGGTCTGGGTACTTAGATTATTTTTGAACAATAGAGTAGACAAGACTAAAAAGGGAGTTTTATATTAGAATGTTTGAACTTCATACACCTAATTTGCTCTACACGTGTGATATTTATTTACCTCAAAGATTTAATTTTTCTTTTACAGAGATTGGACCTAAACTTAGAACTAAACTGGATCATTTAACAGATTAGTGAATTTAATGACAAATCTAGTTATAAGTGTAAACTTAGACTTGTAGAAACTTTAGGAAGTTTGTAAAAAATTAGTCTATAGCTTTTGTAGGCTTTTCAGATTTAAAATTTTTGGCTAACAGTTTAATTTTGTTTGATGCTCATTCAGTTTTGTTAAACATTTGTATTGTGAATAGCATTTTTTTTAATCATTGAAAATGTTTAACCAAAAACTTGGTTTGAATTTATTATTAATTACCAAAATATTTTACAAACACTATAACTAAACAGCACTTAGATTACCTTTCCTGAACACACACAAAATTGTAGACAGAGAATAGAATTAGATGTAACTGTTGCCAAAGGTTGTGTGACTAGTAAAGCCAAGGTTTGATGAAAGGATAAAAGTGGTTGGCTGAGAATGTAATGTGTCAAATGAAATGGAAATGATTATTGGAACATTCAAAGTTGAATGCCTGAGTTTATTGATACAGCTTTATTAATGATGTTATTATGTATACTGTTTTCTTGAATGGTTTATTATTAACGATATTATGTGTACTGAAAATCTTTAATTCAGACAATTAATACTGTAATTAAAAGAAAGGAAAAAAGATTAAGGAAAAAGAAGCATAAAAGGAGATGCTGGCATGTGTTATGATTCTCGTTGTAGAAAATGGATTTTATTGATGTTGTATACTATACTTATGAAATTTAATAAGTTTGCAGTATATAAGTAGGTATACTGTTAAAAGAATATATTACTTGAAATGAACTTTGAACTATATTAAAAGCAATTAGGACATGTGAAGACCAGCCAAAAAAACTGCAACCGTATATATATATGTTTGACATATATTCTTAAAATATTTTGTATTTAGTACAGGGATTACAGCAGTTTTGAGGAAAATAGTATTACATTGTCATGCATTCAAAGTATTGAGGAAAATTATATATCAGCTTCTTCAAAGGCAACTGAAACAATGGAGTTATATTAACTTGTTAAAATCACACAAAATGATCACAAGTTGACTTGTACAGTTTTAACTTCTTGAGCAAGCAGTTTTTATATGTGCATTTAAACTATAATGGAATGGAAAATGATTATTGAAAAAAATCCATAAAACTGATTATTTTGGAAAATCTGCTGAGTTTTATTGAATATTGAAGTGACTATGCCTGTTTGTGTTGTTTTAATGTAATACAAATAATTCTGGATTAACAGTAAATGCTATGATATAGAATTATATGTAAATGATGTTAGGCTAAAATATTACTTTCATTTGTGTGGTAACTGAGTGGCTGATGGTATAGAAAAATGTTACTTATAAACTGTTATTGAATAAGCTTTATTGATGCAACTTTGATGACTGCATTATTTTTATAAATCCTCTAATGAAGCATACAAGAATGTCAGATCAATTTATTTAAGCTAAATTTGATTACACAATGCAGATAAACAGTTACTACATTTTAAGATACCAAACAAAAGATAGAAAGATATCAGTACACATTCATAAATGTTTTATTACCTCCTGTGATTTTTTAAGAGAATGGTTTTCTCACCTTTTCTGTGTCGTCATCATGTAGTTTATAAGTGATTTCATCCTTTAATTTACTTTTTCTTAATCATAAAGCTTTTACATGTTTGAAACTGCAAGGTTAAAACTAATATTTTGAACTTGTCACTTTGGATGCTTTGGTGAGAAAAGTAAAAATGTTTTTTGCTCATATAATGGTTTTAGGGATATTGAAAAGATGCAGATTCTGACAAAAACTTAATTTCAGTTGCTTCATACATCTGCACATTAGTATTTTCAGTTTGAGTCATTTGTCTTTAGAGTAAAATTGCTTGAAAAGATGTGTATATGCTGATATAAATGGTGTTGTAAAAGTATATAATATTTTTAGTAATTACTATACTAAACAAAAGATGTTTGATTTTGAATATTGACAGGTATGTATATGTTGTAAAGTAAGAGCTTTTTATTTGCTTAAAGTTGTGGGTGGATTCAGTATAGTTTCGATACTGATGAACATTCATCTGTAATATCACTTTTTTTATATCTGTAAATAATGTTTTGTAATGGAAATGTTCATACTGAATGTATGTTTGTATCTGTTTAAGGATGTATTAGTGTAGGAATAAAAAAACTTTACCAAAGTCACTGTGGGGATGAATTGTGGTGTAACACATGAAGCATATAAACTGAAAGGTATAGGAGACCTAATACAAATGATTTATAGAATATACTTGTAGTGGTCAAATGTAATAACTTAGATAATCCTTATGTGATTTAAGTGATGTTCATTCTGCCCACTTAGAAAACACATTCACACCATAACAAATTATCATGTTAAGTTACTTATTTGTTAATATCATTGCTCAGTTTTTTGTGTGTAATAGATACATTCACACCATAACAAATTATCAGGTTAAGTTACTTATTTGTTAATATCATTGCTCAGTTTTTGTGTGTAATAAATACATTCACACCGTAACAAATTATCATGTTAAGTTACTTATTCGTTAATATCATTGCTCAGTTTTTGTGTGTAATAGATACATTCACACCATAACAAATTATCATGTTAAGTTACTTATTCGTTAATATCATTGCTCAGTTTTTTGTGTGTAATAAATACATTCACACCGTAACAAATTATCATGTTAAGTTACTTATTTGTTAATTTCATTGTTCAGTTTTTTTATGTGTGTGTGTATAATAAATACCTCACTGAATTGGTTTTGTTTTATATTCACTTAAAGAGTAGCATTTCAGTGGGTTTCTTAAAAAGAAAAATATACCAGTTCATAATTGTTAAGTTTGGATAATTTTGATAATTAACTTAGTCAAGCTTTAATATATAAAGGTTTAATTTTAATTTTTTTATCAGCAGGGCCATTGCTGTGTAGAAGGAAATTATCTGTCAGTACCAAGGAGTGCAAGTTTCTGGAACTTTACTGTACTCATTGTAAAAAATCCTTCTCTAACAAGACAAACTACACCCAACATATGAGTCATCATGGACCTTACAAGAGACATTACCTTTGTAACATCTGCAACAAGTCCTTCTTATGGAGAAACAATGTGTATACTCACAAAAAAACAGTGCATGGAATACTGCCAAATCGAGGTCAACAGTCCTCCAGATAAGTTATGACAAAAAATAGCATAGCTATGAACAGTTGCATTTTAGTAAAATTATTTTTTGTTACAGAAATATTTGATTATACTCTGGTTTATTAGGTTGGTATCCTGTGAACATTAGTAATGTTGAAATAATATGTAATATTCAAATTAAAACTCTTGTGTCTTTTGACTTGTTAGCATTAGGTTATTAGTGTACTTTTGACCCATTTATTCATATGATTGATGTATCAGAATAGTATCTGTCAAAGTATATTTCAATTTGAGAGAGACTGCCATATTGAATGAAATATGCATTATTTTATACCAAGGTCCAACTTTATGTGAAATGTTGCTTTCAAATCAAAATGATTGAATAAAGACACAGTTATTTTCATTAAATATAAACTGAAGGCTAAACATCCTTTTGTAATGGAAAATCTTAATATTATGTTGTTACTTGGTATAAAATATCTGTCGTGGTAGAAAATTCAGAATATTTCTACAACAGCTGCTGTGAGTTTGTATCTTATCATAGTGTTGGAAAAAATTCTGTGCATTGTTGAGTTTTTTTTGAAGAAACATTTTGAATCCTGTTTCATGGTAGATGAACTTAGATTTATACTTCAATTCAAACATTTCACACTGAAATGAAAATATGATTCTCAAATATACCAACTTTTAGCTGCATATGTGTTTTTTAAGATACCAACACATTTTGTCTGAGTTCCCCAGGGTTACTTTACATAGAAAAAAAGTATTAATCTCAAAATAATAGTAAAAATACACATAATTGCAAAGCAGATTGTTTTCAACTGACATATTACTAGTTTTAATATTGAGTTTCAAGTCTAAAACACAAAGATTAAATAAAAAGGCAGCAGTAAACTTCTTGCTATTCAATTTTCTAGTTTAAACTTATGACAAGTGTTCATAATTTAAGATAATTATGTCATAAGTAAACACACAAATACTTTTGAAATTGAAATATAAATGAATGTGTATTATACCATTTAATTTAACAAATTGTTTATGTTTTAACATCTGTATTGAATGTATATCAAGTTTCTATTTCTAAAAATATTTTGTATTGTCTTTCCATATTGTAAGTTGTAATATTAACTTGTAACTTCAAAATTCAAGAATTTTGAAAATGGTATATGATTATTTGCTTTCATGATATTGTATTTTTTGTTTATAAATGTGTAGGCTATGTTTCAGTTATTAGAGAAATACAGGTTGTTTTTTAAATATTTGAATTATTAAGTATCAGAAACATAAGTTAAACTTGCTTGTTTGATTCTGTGGTTGAGTGTTAGTTTGTATGTTTGTATAGATCTTAGATAAATAAAAGAAAAAATATTTGTCAGAAAAAATGTAAGAATATCTTGTACTGTCAGATAAAAGGAAATAACTACTTTTCTCTAAACTTGTTTTGCAAGTACATTTTCAGAGGTTATTAGTTTGTAAAGAGACACTGAATTGTTTCAGATGCTCATTGTATGTTGAAGTTTTAAATCTAGAAAATAAACAAATGTTTCATAAAATTTTATACATGTTTAGAAAGTGATGATATAAACATGAACTGTTTTTTTTTTCTTATGTTTTCTACCATGTGAGTGTGTGGGTAATTTAAGAAGTATATGACACAATAAAAGTTGTTTATAAATGTGGAATAACTTAACTTTCTTCATTGTAGGTCATAATTTTAAAAGTATGAGGAATAGCACTTTTAAACAGCCACCATCCAACCCAGCTCTTTCTCAGTCTGATGATATCCAGTGTCCAATCTGCTTTAAGACTTATTCCACCAACTACACTTTAAGACGACACATGTTAATGCATAAACCTGTTAGAAAACAGTTCCAGTGCCAAGTCTGTCAGAAACTTTTCAACTGGCAAGACAACCTGAGGACCCACATGCAGACTATACATCATATCTTTCCATCTTTAATCATCAAAAGTCCAAAAGTAGTGGAAGTCAGGAAAGGGAGTGATCTTTGAAGTTGTAGTTTTTTGTCTATTACATTTGTGGCTGATTCCACTGATATGTGCCAAGTTAGTAATTATTCAGAGAAACATAGAGAAAATAGTGACTTTATTCATAGATCAATCAGATTTGACATTTTTTAATGTGGTTGATAGTTTTATTATTTATTAGATCCAAATTAGAAAGTATATTACAGTGTGTGATACCTTGTTGGTGCTTTACATATTAAACCATTGAAATAGTACTGTCTGCATATTCATTAAATTACTTTATTGAGTTTATTAGGCAACCTTTTTTTTTCCTAGTTCATATGTAGAGAAATTTATAGAATGAAAATTGAGTAAAACTTTTATCAGTATTGTGAGGCTGAAATGTTATTATGTGTAGATCATTTTAATTGTTTTAGATTATCATATCAGGGCTCAAATTAACAGTGGATATCTTACAAAAAGCCAGTAGGTTCTAGTATTCAGCCAGTGACCATCCAAGTGACAGGCATTTTTTTCTGCCAGTTGATAATTCATACCAATAGTAAACAACAGTAAGTCTTTTCCAGTTGCTTATTGCACAAAGTTCTCATGCACCTTTCAATGAAATTTCCAAGTTGCAAATAAAAACAGTATGTTCACTTGGTGTTTCAGTTTTCTTTTTATAATATTTATTTGTTGTTACCTCATTTTATGAAATGTCATTATTATCACAAAAATATATTACAAAAGTTAGATTCAGGCTCTATATATATTGTGGAGAACTAACAATTTATGATCGAAATAGCTAAAACTACAGTTCTTTGAGCTTCACACTTCTTGTCAAATTGAGAAAACTGCCACTTAAGGGTAGTTTAATTTCTATGGAAGTTAAAAAAAAATAGAAGTGTTTGAAATGTATATTTGCATTTCCAATTGGTAATAATAATAATAATAATATTGGTAGATAATTGATACTTATGATTTTTATAATAAACTGGTATAGAAAATGGAAAGGCTTTAGAAATTAAATATGGTCCATAGTTTATGATATAACTGCAGTGTCATATGATTTATTCAGTGCATGAATGATTTCCTGTACATAGTGTAACTTACTAAATTTAATTAACGGTATATTTGTAAAGCTACCTCATTGTTGTGTTTTATTTTTAAAATCTTACATGTTAGATAGAAAAACTGTGAATCTGTAATCTTATTTATTACTGGTATAGTTCTTGTAGTAGCTGTTGGGCACTGGTACTGTGAATGTAGAAATGAGCTATAAATATCTTTATTTCTGAAAAACTAATATTGTTTCTCTGGTCTGAAAACTAACAAGTGGGAATGTTTGGTTCATAACAAGTGTATTGTTATTAGTTTAGTTTGGAATCTCTTCTGAACATAAAACTTCAAATATTTTGGCAGTCTTGATTCAATACATTTTTGTGACCTTGATTAAAATTGCATCAAAGACTTCTGTTTATATATGTTCAGCTATATGGAAACATTATTTTTGGCTCTAGTTTCTGACTTAGTATTGATTTTTAGGTCATTCACATGAGATGTGGCTATGTATATGTGTGGGTATATATATTCATGAACATGTATGATGAGTTTGTCTCTTACATGTGAAGAAGTGCCATAAAACATAGACCAATTTCCTTAATTTCCTATGCAAGTTTGCTTGGTTTTTAGTAAGTTTTTACTATCACACAGATTTTTATAAGAATAGGAAGATTTGTTTTTGATCAGACTGTTTACTAATGAAAGAAGTTTTAGTGAGATTTTGAAAACAGAAGGTAAGCATTATATATATGAAATACTGGCTCCATTCATAGCATCTTCAGTGATATAGTTCAAGCTTAGTATGCAGGAGTAAATTATCTTGTGAAATGCTTTTTCCGGTGTATTACAAAGACATTGCCAGACTGTCTTGGGGTGAGATGAAGTCCCTTCTCTCTTATAATTATTTAAATCCCCCCCCCCTCTCCAATCATTTTATGTTTTCTAATTCTTTATATCTTGCAATGAATAAAAATCAAAGATTAAGTTTTATGTTATTTATTTGATTAGTATATTGATTGTTTGTAGAAACTTGCACAAATAGTTTTACTATGCAATAACTGGTTTCTTATTCTAGCTAGTTTTTACACCACGAAGGCTATCACTTTGTAAGTTGCCAGCTGGGCCTGAATATAACTGTCACTTCTGGTTGATTAAAAAAATAAGAAAATGGGGGGTCATCAAAGTCCATCCAAGTCCCCCCTTCTGTTCGAGCCAATAGCCAAATCAAGTTACACGTAATCATATTTTCTCTTACATTTCCAGTTTATCTGAACAGTACAGTGTCATCTTTTTCATGAAAATTCTTCTAAAACTTTATGGTTGAGAAGCTAGTGAATTTTCTACCACCAGATCTTTTTTTTCTTATATTTTAGCAACATTAGTAATATCAGCTTCAAAGTAATATGTGTAGTGATTTAGCAAACTGATTCATTTTCATTGTTTATGTGTAATAGTTAACATCTAGATTATATAACAAAGTACTTTTTTAATGGTAATTCATATTATCTGAAGGTTTATCTTATAGCAACTGTGCTAAAACATAATTATAAAATAATTAGCAGTTTGGAATATTCATTTTCTCATTTCAAATATTTTTCAACATTATTAATGCTAATAAATTTCTATGTTATACTGAAGCAGCCAAATAAATGTTGCACATTTAATAAGCTCATTAATTTTATGTGTGATATACTTTATTTCTGTATAACTAATTCAATAATTTTCAAATTATTGTTCAATTTACTTAATGAAAAAAAGTAGAATTGGAAAAACAATTTAGAATTTTCAATTCTTACTAGTTTAATAGCAGTAATGCAAGAGAAATAGTTGCTAATTAAAAACTGACTGGCCAAGTGTCAAGTTGTGGTTGAAAGTTTATTATTTAATGTTTAACAGTTTCCATTAATTATTGTATTTTGTTTTGAGACATGCTGATTTCACATAAGTTGATGTTGTGAATAAATTGGATATATCTTTGTTTCTGTGTGATTGCCAGGGAATTATTTTGTGTGAACAGATGTTTAAATAATATTGTAGCAAGTAATGTGTACAATTTTGTATGTGGTGGAAACTGAATATATAATTGATGTACAAAAAATTGTGAAAGATTAAACAAATTAAGACAAACTATTTCAAGCAAAGACAAGTTTACTCAAAACCTTGGCTATTGTTTTGTGTTTTTTATTAGTCCAAATAGCACAGTATCATTGATGAGTAAAGTATTTTGTTTCTAATAACTGAGACAACATGTAGAATAGTAAATAACATTTTGAATTTTATGTAACCTTTGAATACTTTAGTTTTAATTTCCATATAAATGTTATTGGCTTGAAAACATCCAAATAGGTTGTTATAAACTGCCATTTATATAAAAGTTGAGCACCTTTTAACAAATTATAAACAAATCCTCAAGTCTACCAGAAATAATGGAAAAATATTTAAATTATGTTGACACATATATTCATCTATAAGGTTTTAACAGACTGTTTGGATATGTTTCTGATCTGCTAGAACAGGTTGACATCAGGACCTGATAAAGACTTGTGCAAGTAGATTGAAACATATCAAGTTTAAAAAAGCAAAAAAAAAATCCATTAAGATATTTCATATGAACCACAACCTCCACCCTCATGCAAGATATTTGAAGTAAAACATGATCTTCACATGAAAAGTTTTGTTGGTTTTTTTATTTTAATGAACAAAGGACAAATTAAGCAATGTTATTAGTAAAAATTTCTTCTTATAAAAAACCACATTAGATCTGATGCACAACCAGACTTTCAGAATATCATTGCAATATTGAATAACAGAATATGAATTTTTTTTGTACATCTCTTGTCAAACATTTATGGCAATAACTGACTGTTGTCTATCATTATGATAGCAGAATGAAAAATAAAGTACTTGACTACTGACATGATATCAGAAAATTTCAGTTGTTTATGGTAGCTTTATAGCTTTTTGTTGGCTGCTTTTGCTGTCATATGTGATATCATATTCATGTTTTACTTGAATGTTCTTCCACAGGTTCGACAAGTATGTTTATGATGAAATTGTTCATCATGAGACAATAAGTGGTTAGACATGTCTTCTCTCCTGGCAAACCAAATACCACAACGTCAACACTGACATGCTGTTCTTGAAGCACAGCAACTTTCTTTTTTCACTTGTCCTAATATTATAGAAACAGCTCAAAAAAAGGTCTTTGATAATAGTGGTCTTCATATGTAATGGACAAATAAACAACAAAGAAAAACCAATGATATGAGGTTTTAATATTTCACTGTAATCATCTACATTGACTTGGAGATAATACTTGTATTATTGTGTTGTTTTAAAAGTTGAGAATTTACCCTAAGAACTAATTAAATTCTTACCATTTCAATTATATTAATATTAAAGTAAATAACATTTTAAGTCGCTGTCTTTAAATAATAGTGAAAAATACCAGAAATTGAGGTCAAGAAAAGTAACTGAAGTTTATTGCTTTATTAATAACTGTTCTTTTCATTAACAAGCTTTAGAATTTTTTTAGGCTAGTATATTGACGTATGAATAGATGTTGCATTAAAATGTATTAACTACTGTTCTAGTAAAATGTAGAACATCTATTGGGGCATGTGTATTATTAGAATTATTCAAATTCTTGTTTGGTATTTTTTGGTGTGAAAATTTGAACACATTTTAAAATTAAAAATACTTTCAATCTAATCATATATATACACACATTCTGAAGAGCACAGTTGGATAATTCAGTTGATACATTGTTTAGATTTATTATTGTATTGTGTCAGTTTTAGTAGTTAAAATACAATATATGTATTTCTTATATAAAATATTTCTATTATATAACCTTTGTTGTTCAATTTCCTGTTGTTAAAGAAATAAGGTATTAATTTATAGTTATGTGCAAAGGGTATGTGTTTACCTCATCACTTTCCATTTAAAAAAAAAAAATATTATTAAATACACAAAACAGATTTTGTTTCCCATTCTTTAGTGCTGCAATCAAAAATTATTTTTGTGGGTTTTATCTGTTCATCATAAGAATTCATTGCCAAAAAGTGCAAAGTAATGAAACTTGTACTCCAATGATCATGAGTTTTAATGCAAGCAAGTAGCATAATGATCTTCTTAAGGATTATAAAGAAACTTTTGTAATAACAGAATGTAATAATATTATACATGAATGTATATTATATTTGACTTGTTTATATACTTGTAGGTTTCAGTGTATGCATATAGTAATTTAAATTACGAATACAAATTTGAAGGTATAAATGTCTGTTTTAAAGTGTTTCTGGACTTGGAATATTTTGTTTCATTGAGCCAATTATTCAGGTTTTCTGAAACATTTCTAAAACTATAATCTTATAAATAACATTATCATCTACTAATTTATGCTTGACAAGATTTGTACTGACCTTGACATAGACTCTCCTCCCTTCTTCTCAAGATTCCTAAAGTAATAATTCCCAATTCAGTTTTATTGTAGTAGTGTCTGCCCTTCCCACATATTTTCATGCTTGCTCCTCTTTCATATTGTCACTTTCTTACCTTCAGTTAACTGTGACCTCTCTTCCATCTTTTCCTATTTCCTCAATCTGTATGCTATGTCATTGATGGTATAATTCAGAGATTTTACCAGGTTACCTTAGGACTATGCCTTACCAGCTAGGTAGTCCACTTTCTCGTTGAATGATATGCTACTGTGGCCAGGAATATGGTTCATTACCAGTCTTTCAATAGTTTTTTCCATATTCTATGAATAAGACCTGTTTCCAGTTTTGTCAGGAGTATAAAATAGTCATGACCTTCTCTGTTACTGCTCACCCAGACAAGTGTGTCCTTGCATGTTTCCTATTCTATGCTGAATGAAATTGATTGCCCAGTTTTGGCTGATGACCATTCAAACACTGGATGTCTATCTCTGCACATAGACCCTGTCTATGTAGTCACATCTTTATTGAATTAATATGATCAGTGTTATTCTCTGCTCATATAGCCATTTCATAACTTTTGCAGTGTTGACCAGTCCTGACTTTTCCCTACACATTTTGCTACCAATCTTTATTGTGTTCAACTTAATGCTACCTGCCTGGTTTATTCAGTACTCTTAATGTTTTCCAGTGAATATATCTTTTCTACCTTTTTCTTATCCTCACTGATCTGTTAACTTGACTGATTTCCACTACTGTGTTATGGATTTATCTCTTAAAAGTGCTGGTATTGTGGATGAGATCTGGTTACTCTGAGTACAGCTTGGTTGGCTAGAATCTTTTGTCTTGTAATAATGTTGCTCAAGTCAAGCCAAAAGCTCAGGGCATTGGCTCTGTTCCTATTCTCATGACTGCATTTGGCACCTTTTGTAACTTGGTCATTGCTGGCTTTGCCATTAATGCACACAAATGAATTCCAGATGCCATTCTGGCCATAAGTTTTGCTCTTATCAGATTGATGAAGCTCCTTTGCTGCAATATATAGCTGCATCATGTTTGAGAAGAGTAAGACTCTTCACTGATTTCTCTCTCTCAGATATTTATCAATCAATAACACCAATCTGCAGTCCATCACAATACTCAGAAAAATTATAAAACAGTTTTATCTGGAACCCTTCTGTCTGCATAGCTCTTGTCAAAATTACACATATTGCTTAACAAGCGTGTTAACTTTTTTGAAACATTCTTGGTCAATAAAAAATGTTCATATAGCTGTACTAAAAGGAGAGAGAAAACTGTGAACATGTTTTGTATACCACACTAGGAGTTGCTAAGAAGCTGTCTTTTAGTTTAGCTGGTAGAGTACTAGCTTGGTGGGTAAAAAGTACCATGTTTGTTACAAAGAGGAGAAAAAGTGGAATATCACTTAAATTTTACAGCTGAAACTATTCAGATTTGACATTCTCTTAATCACTTATTTTTACACTGATAGAATAATACGGAAATACTCTTAATTTCTCCTCAAACTTATTACACTTTAAGTATATGCTGATTAATGAGGGAAATTGAATAAAGATTACAATGTAAATCAAACAATATTTTTGGGTTAAGTCATCTAGATATTAAAAGTACAACAAAATAACATGAAACTTGCTATCAGTGTAACTGTATATATAATGATTGCCTAGATATTTATGGTAGTAATTTAAAAAAATTGATGCATAAACATTGTACATAATAGAAACATAAATTGCAAATTAAAAGGGACAACTAATAAGTAAAAAGTGTTGCAAAATAATAATTTTAGAGGTAAGTCATTTGTACACATTCACACAATAATTTTAGATCTTGTGAGGTAATTGTTCCAGTGTTTAGCAAGAATGTGTTAAAATTACCCATGTTGTCGAAGAGCTCAAGCTAGTAGGTTACAAAGTACAGATTCAGTATGTTGTTACATAATTTGAACTTAGTGATAACCGTATTGAATATAAATATGATTTTGTTTTCACTTGAAATAGCCTAGCCTTAAGAATTTATATTATTATGTACTATATGTTATGAATTTCTGATTAGAATGGTTCACATAAATACAAAAATTACTGAAAAATCTTACTAAAGCATAATACAAGTTTTTACTTTACAAAATTAGGTTATGTATTATAAAATGGGATGCTTAGGGACAGCAAAGCCCAACACCACTTTCATAGATGGTATAGTTTGTTGTTTATCATATTTAATATGTATATTATAAGCTAACATCAGTTTACCACCTTTCTAAAATCCTTGATTATAGTAGATTTTTATTATTCAGTGTTAAATATATGAGATGAGGCATGCTCATTTTATAAGATTTTGTGGCTTTTGGCTTGATTTTAACTCAAATCAGTGCTCAGGTACACATTCGATAACTGTTTTACCAGTCTCTTTTATTTTGGGAAGGTAGTTTTGTATGAAGATAAAAGTCTGTCATTCTTGCAAGACATTAATATTGCAGGATTGTGAGTATTTTTTTATTTTCATTCCTTTACTTTTTTAAAAACATAATTTGAGTGTCCCTCTACACCAGTGGTTCCCAACCTTTTCTCCACCAAGGACCCCTTTTATTATCATTTTTTCTCCACGGATCCCATGTTTTTGAAAGATTCCGCCTACCCAACAACTGTTTTTATTAACTAATAATTTTCTCGTTCTCCCACTTTTCACTATCAAATAAAAGACACATATAACTGAGTGTGCAATTAAAAAGAACATCAGTCTTAAAAAACTTACTTGTTTAATGAGATGGTATTACCTACGCAGATCCCAGGTAGGGAACCACTGCTCTACACCAAAGCATTAGAGAAAAAGGGACTAAGGTAATTCTTAATGTTTGCCTCCAATCACCCCTAGTGAGTAAAGACACTTGATAAATTGAAAAAAACTGGACTCTCTGATGTTCCCGTAGACCAGTTGGACTACAATATTGAGCTATATTTGGGCCATCTATCACACCAATTTTATTTGTTTTTAAGCCATATCTTGAAAATTAAAATGCATGGATGTGTTGCCATTTTGAAAAATTATTTTTTGTGGTATAGAAAAAGAAATACATTTTACCTGTGAAAAACTTTCAAATATGATAGAAATGACTTCAATTGATTCCCCCCCCCCCCCTACTGTAAATTCCAGTTAATATGTTTATATTCAGTTCATTGTCTCAGGATTACCTATGATGACAAATTTATTAACAATTTCAACCAACTTATTTATTCTGAAAGAGGTGGAAGTTTTGAATTTATCAACCTGCTTAAACCCAGTATCAGATATGAATTATTAGGATACAATTATCAAGAAGCTGTGGATGAAATAAAGATTGCATGCTTCACAGTTTATGGCAAACCTTTGAAGTCATCTTACATAGATTAAAGTTCATTAACCTAATCATGTCAGCTTACTGTGAGTGAGTAGATTTTTAAATAAATTGAAAAGTAAGCATAGTTAAAAGTGTTTAGTAGATTTACTAAAAATCATTTTAAGTATAAAACAAAATGTAAATATATATATTGTGGAACTCTAGTGGATGATTACAAATCAAAATAGAAAGGATATCATATTTCAAATAAGTCTTTGATCTTGATTGTCTTTAACAAAAAAACAAAATTTGTTTCATATTTATAAAGGACATCTCGATCTTCAAAAATTTGTTGGGGCAACTTCTGGCTGCTATATTTGTATAATAGGTGAATTGAACAATTTCTATGTTAATTAACCAAAATAGGGAAATTGTAGAATGATAGAGTGTGAGTATGTAATAGTAAAATAAAAGTGGATATTCACTATGTTATTATTTTTGTAAAAAGCTTTAAACCTTACATAAGGGTATGTTACTGTGTTTTTTTTAATTGAACTGTGTACTATCTTACTAATTCACTTATAATACTCTGGTATTCTCAAGTTTACTGATTCACCTTTCAGGTAGTAATTGCAAGTAACAGGAGGAACAATCAGAAATTACATCATGGATTAAATCTGAATTCCTTATGCTGAGTTTGAGGAAAGAGACCAAATATAGTTTAAGTAAAAAGTGAAAAATTATTTTTATTGATGAAAACAGTCAAAGTGGATGAGCATATTGGACAGAAGTCAGTACTTCTAATGGAGATCAAGACTGAATTCTTGATTAACTTATTAACATGAAAACTTGTGGAATCTATGAAGAACTTGTTCCATGCTAATCAAGCATTTTACAGCATTATTCTCTAGATTTTATAATGCCATCCCAGTCAGTATACACTACCTATGTTATTGTTGGTCAATTCAGCAGAAAAAAAAAATAAATATATATATATATATCCTCAAACTATCACCTTGCACATCAGTAGGAAAGATCACTGTATACATTGACATAGTGTATTGCACTTTAAAGCAATCTTTACCATGAGAAAGTACATGTGACATCATAAGGACATGACACAGTACAATAACTAGAGCAAAAAGAACTGAATTATTTATATTCATTGACAAACATTCTGTTGAAAAAAAGTGTAATATACAAATATACTGTTTTTTTTTTTTATTATTAATATAGGAAGTTAAAAAATGTCTCATATAGTCTGATTTTATACAATTTAAGCATAGACACTTGGTCCAGAAAACTATCGAATTATTTTCATTTTGGTTAACTTTTGTTGTTCTCTAGCAAACAGTATCTACTTTACCCATGGGAATGTTGCTGGAACTTCACACGTTTTGTAGAAACAGGTCAACAACAGCAATGTTCTTCACTGGCTGACTACATGAAATGTTGTCTTAACTATACTGTAAGAAAATAACCAGCCATGTGAATATGCACGTTATTCTGGGTAAAAATGAGTTTTAAGCTGTGTGAGAAATAAACAGACTTGACATGTGTGATGTTATGTGAAACAATCTATTTATGACACAAAAAGAACTGTTCTTACTTGCATAGGCAAGTGAATGATTGTCTCTAATGGTTCAGTGATCTACAGCTTTATTTCCTCAAGACGAATATATGGAGATTAGTCACATTGTCAACCACATAGAACTCTGAAGAACTAGGGCTCCATATTGATACTGGAGACCTTGGTTACTTTGCAGAATTGAGGAAAATACAGTTGTACGTTTCACAAATACATAATTTATTCATGACCATGGTTTTGCCAGTAAAGTATCATTTGGTTACTTTGTGTTGTGATAGCATCACTACATAATTGGTCATTTTTCTCACAGCATAGACATCGTCCACTTGGCCAGCAAAGTATGTTGCAATCATTGACATTTTCAACACAGAGTAGATATTATCTGCTATAAAGAACAAAGGCAACTTCGACAGTTTTGTGGACCACCTGTTGATGCCAAAACTGCATGAAAACTGATTAAATAAAATACTAAAAAAATTACTATGGTAATAAAAGTAGGTAGGAAACGTGATATGCATGCATATCACACTGTCTCCATCAGTAGACAGTAAACAGTATCTACTTTACCCATGGGAATGTTGCTGGAACTTCACACGTTTTGAGAAACAGGTCAACAACAGCAATGTTCTTCACTGTTCAGTGTTCTTCATTAATGGAGTCACAAATCTTTTGAACTGTCTGATGATCCATTGCACTCATGAAAAAGACTAGTTTTGGGGTCGGCCGGTATTATTTGTTTGTTTTTTTCCGCCAGGAATTTTTTAACCCAGGTGTCTGGCCCAGTCGGAAACCATATAAGAGGAGCATGTCTGGTGATGGGGATTTGAATTCGTAACCTTCAGATCGCTAGTCAAGCACCCTAACCACCAGGCCATGCCAGGCTGGCTTCAGTGTTTAAGAACAAAATAAACATTTAAAGCTCAAAGTTAATCTTTAAAAGCTAAAAATTTACAATCTGGAAATCTCTATGAAAATAAAGTGAACATTCTGTCTAAAAGCAAAATTTATTTAAAAAATAAGGATCTATTGTGGTATTTTCAGGTGCAACTAATTTACTCAGAGTATTAGATAGGTCCACCTTATAATGGGGGGATTGGCAGGATATGTTAGGAAGTGATATTGAATTTAGCTAAAACTGACATGATGTGTAACAAACAATGAAAATAATCTTTATTAATCAAGGGCACAGAACACTGTGTGCTTGTTTATGGACACTGGATTCGTAATTTCATTAATCTGGCATCTTCCCTTAAGAATTATTCCTACTAACCAATTCATTCAGGATCCAGTAAACAAATGTTTAAATTTAGCATTATTTACTTAACAGGAAACATCAGATTTACCCATAGTGACTCCTGTTACCCACGTTGCTGGTCATTCTCTTTCAAACATAGGGAAGCCTTAACCTCGATATTATCATCTGGTTTACCATTGGAGAACAGTGACTGTCGACATTCTTGCACAATATGCAGCATTACAGCGATTCTATGGGCAGAACAGGTTATCTCCATAAAATCACAAAGGCAGTTGGAACGATATCAACATAATGTTGCGTCAGCGAGGTCACGTGACTAGTGTCACGCCACTTCTCTCGAACCTTCGGGAGATTACTAGATATAGGGTAGCCTGGTATATATATAAGAGGGTGACAACGTGACGGAACAATGTGTGTGTAGACAGTGAGTAATTGATCTGCAGTCAGAGAGAGACGCATTGTTGAAGTTAATGTCGTTATTATAGTTTGTTATAGCGCGACTGTTGAAAATAAGTGTATCGTAAAGTTGTATTCGGAAAGAATAAACCAGTTTTATTAAGTAAGGATTTGTGTCGCTAAAGTTTCGTCAGAACGAATTTACGAAACGGTCACGTAACAATATAT
>NW_013668842.1:131817-136617 GCF_000517525.1 Limulus polyphemus
TATCATGTCAGTAGTCAAGTACTTTATTTTTCATTCTGCTATCATAATGATAGACAACAGTCAGTTATTTCCATTAACAAGCTTTAGAATTTTTTTAGGCTAGTATATTGACGTATGAATAGATGTTGCATTAAAATGTATTAACTACTGTTCTAGTAAAATGTAGAACATCTATTGGGGCATGTGTATTATTAGAATTATTCAAATTTTTGTTTGGTATTTTTTGGCGTGAAAATTTGAACACATTTTAAAATTAAAAATACTTTCAATCTAATCATATATATACACACACACATTCTGAAGAGCACAGTTGGATAATTCAGTTGATATAATTTCATATGAACCACAACCTCCACCCTCATGTAAGATATTTGAAGTAAAACATGATCTTCACATGAAAAGTTTTGTTGGTTTTTTTATTTTAATGAACAAAGGACAAATTAAGCAATGTTATTAGTAAAAATTTTTTCTTATAAAAAACCTGATACACTTTTTTTTTATGTATCTAGGTTTTTACAGAATAGCAGGCTGGGAACTAAACAAGCAATCCTATTCTCACTACACACCACGAGGTACAGGAACTACTTATTGTAGTCTCTGTAACCACAACTTTACTAGGCCTGCACACTATAAACGTCATTTATTGGTGCACAGACCAGTTCGACAGAGGTTTGCCTGCCCTTTATGTAGCAAGAAATTCAGTTGGCCAGATTATGTAAAGAAGCACATACAGCTGGTTCATGAACAGCGCTGACAAAAAAAGAATCAAGATCTTGTTTACACATTTTTAGCAACTAACTTTGAAGTGTGACTTTTAGAAAGAACAAACTTTGGAGTTGTGAAAAGACAAGATCAAGTAACTACTTAAACAGATAAAAGGAATTAAAAAAATTCTTTACTTTCCTTGCTTGTCATTATTTAAGGGAGACAAACATTCATATTAAACTTTTGTTTGGACAAAGAGGAGTCAGAAAAAAAGTTTGGTAAACTAAAGTTTTTTTTGAGAAATGGCATTATTACTTGAATGAATAGTTCTGTAAAATTTATTCATAATATATTTTCATTCTATTACAGTGAGTATAATAAAAGACTTATAGTGAACAAAATATTAATTTAAAGTGCTAGGAGTACTACTAAATTTATCCATGTCTGCCTCTTTTGTTTTAAAAAAAGTTAAACATCTTGAAAGGTAATTCATGAATATTTTCTTGGAATGAAAAGATATTATTGTCAGTAACTTCTCACCAAAAGTACATTTAACTTTATAGATCAGAACTAAAAGGTATCTTCTCAGTTAATAAAACTAAATCTGTACAAGAAACTACACAATTTCAAAACCAGTATATGCAAGAAAACTATAATAATGATAATGCATTGGTTCATCAATTGAGTTCTTTACTCAAAAAGTAAATTTTGAGATGTATGTGATATTTATAAATATATAAAGAGTAGTAATTTATAAATGCATTTCTATTCTTCACACACTTTGACTGACAAATAGCAGTAAGTTTCTGTAAATTGCAGTTTATCTAAGGAAGTGCCAAGATCACATAGATGACTAATATTGATATTTTTATTTCAGTTGGTTGATATATGTACAGTGTTTCATTAGTATCACTTTTCAAATATATTTGCAAAAAAGGTAACATAATGATAATGAAAAATATTGAAGATTAACATTTCATAAATGTCTTAAGACAGAAGCAATTATAATTCTGTAAAATAACCAATAGTGGGGTTAAATGATTTGTAGACATGTGTGAAAGGTTAAAAAAAACTTTATTGTGGATCAACTAAAGGATAGTGATACCACACTAGCAAGTATAAAGTTGGCCTATCTGGCATTAGTCTTGTTTTTGCACTCCAACCACACTGCCATGATTCTGTTTTTACAGCTCTTTTTTTTTTTTTTTTTAAGTTTATAAACAAAACTGCAGTATATTAATTACATGATTGTTAAATTGTCACTGTAAATGTGGTTGGTAGCTATGCAGCATATTTTGTACATAGTGGAGTTCCATGTGCTACATGTAGTGGCCAAAGTACAAAAACTGACAGTGTAGTGGTTCATATTTATTGCAATTTCTTTTTCCTGATATGAAACATCCACGTTGTTCATGGATTTATTGAAAACTTCATGTTGATTTTAAAGTTGTATTTATAATGTCATATATGATTGAGATTCATGGTTCATTGTTTTTCATTGTTTATTTACTATGAAATGAGAATATATACAGATGGAAACCTTGATGTGACGTTTGTGATAATAGTCTCTAAAAGAAGGCTGAGAAATTCCACTGGAATGTCAAATTAACATAATTACACAAAGTTAATGTAAAAATTGTTGTAATACAGAAATTTGACATTTGTATGATTAGAATATATATAGTTAATATATGCATATGAGTAATATTGTGATATTTGATTCAAGAAATTAAAGGTACTTGAAGCACACTAACATACGTTTCTAAACATTCACTCTAATAACATAAGTCCAAAATTCTTGTGTTCTTCTATGTGTTGGATTTATTACTAATCATTTTTTAATATTTTTTTTTGTAATATTTCATTGGAATGTATAAAAACTCTATGGTCTTTTAAATTTCCACATGTGACAATTGTTATATGGTAAACACACAAATAATCATCCATCTCTTTGCTCAAAATAAGTTTGTGTTTAATTAATAAATAATTATCTGTCATTAATTGTTATACTACTTCAAAACCATGAAGTATGCTATGAGACAGCAAATACTTGAAATGATGAAACATGATATTGCTTGTGAATCAGTTAGTTGAGTAAATTAACAACTAGAAGGATGCCTAGTAAACTGCAGACCATGTGGCACTGCTCATTGTGACCTCTGGTACCACTGACTATTTTCTTGAAAGCTAATTGGTTTCTCCAAGGTAGCAAGTAGATCGTGACACTCAGCTAATTAATTAGATGAAGAATAGTGTTCTTATTCTCCTACAGTGTTATGATGCATTAAGTAAGAAGTAGATTTGTTTGTTTTAGTGCCACACTGGGCTATCTTCTGTGTCCACCACAGGAAATGAACCTCGTATTTTAGCATTGTGAGTCCATAAAATTACCACTGACCCACCAGGGGATAGGAAGTAGATCACGACACTCAGCTAATGAATTAGATGAATAATAGTGTCCTCGTTCTCCTACAGTGTCATGATTCATGAGGTAAGAAGGAGATCAGGACAAAATCATTTGAAATAAAATGAAAGCAGAACCAAAAACTTGGATTTGCAAATATCAAAAGAATACCTGTACTGTTGCTAAATTGGTGTTCTATGGTATTTTAGTATTATGCATGAAAATCTATTTCTGCTGTAGCTGTTTCAGTTCTCTAGATTTTTTTCACATGGGTTAATGATTTTATATATATTTTTAATCTTAGAGAAATGGTATTTCCAAAGTTTTCAGAAAACTGAATTGGTCTGCAAGCTCATATACTGTGTACAAATATAATTTGAACTTGTGTAATACAGGGTGTTGGAAAAGTTTGTAACCATAGGCACTTCAAAGAATTGTACAGAATGTGTTTCACATGCTGTCCTTGTAATTCGAAACAAGTTTGGTTTAACAACATCAGTTAGATAAATTAAAGTAAGCATCAAATAATGAGGAATGGGGTGGGAGTTTGGGAGGCATTAAAGTTTTTAATTTTTCACTCATTTCAATAGTAGATTTCTAATCTAAGTAGTTTTATTTACTGGAATATTATGTCATCAAAGTTTTGTACTTTTTTGCAGGATATAGCAAAAGAAACCGAACATGCCATTTGTGCCTCAATGTTCTTGGGTCAGATCCTGCATATTCACGTCACATGAAGCTTCACAAGTCAGCTCTTGAACAAAACTTAATTTCTTGTCCGTTGTGTTATCGACAGTTCAATCGTTTAGACAACTATAAACGCCATGTGAGAAAAGTTCATAACCATTTAAGCTCATGATTTGATTTAAACCTAACATGTTGTAACTGGTAGAGCTCAACGTGTATTAAAATTGTAATAATAGTTGATTGATCAGGTAATGTAACTTTAATAGAACAAAGGTATTTAAAGGTCTGAGTTTTTAATTGTTTGAATTTTGTATTTTCACTAGTCTGTTATAGTTCTGTGTAGCTGCACAGAAGAGGTTGTAATTAAACAATGTACCCTAATATTTAATAAAAGTTCTGGAATTAAATTTCACATAGGCTCTTTTTCTTTGTTATAATGAATTCTGCATATTAACTTCTATATTTTTAAATAAATTATTTTTCCTTGTTAGTTTTCCTTCTCAGATGGCATATTAATATTAAACATTTATTGCATACATTTCTAACTTGTTATATACAATTATCCTTTACAGTTTAAAACATTTATTCTTGAATATCATTCAGTCAATGTTCAAATGGTGAAGTATTGGATATTAAGCTTTTCATGGTAGAAACCTGTGTAAAACAGTAAAGAGAGACATTTTGATATGTATTAGTTGTCTTATTATCATATTTTGTTACATTATTGCCTAAAAGACTTCTTTTTTTTTCCCACAATAATATTTCAAAGTTTGTTTTTGTTTTATAAAAGAACAATCCATTTTCTTTATTGGAATGCAATCATTTCTAATGCCATCTTCCAACCACATTAGATCTGATGCACAACCAGACTTTCAGAATATCAATGCAATATTGAATAACAGAATATGAATTTTTTTTTTGTACATCTCTTGAACAGTTATTAATAAAGCAATAAATTTCAGTTACTTTTCTTGACCTCAATTTCTGGTATTTTTCACTATTAT
>NW_013668843.1:0-2790 GCF_000517525.1 Limulus polyphemus
GAGGGAAGGCAGTTAGTCATCACCACCCACCGCCAACTCTTGGGCTACTCTTTTTAACCAACGAATAGTGGGATTGACCGTTTCTTTATTAAGGCCCCACGGCTGAAATGGCGAGCATGTTTGGTGTAACGGGGATTCGAGCCGGCGACCCTCAGATTGCCAGTTGAGCGTCCTAACCACCTGGCCATGGAAAATAGTGAAGAGACTTATTATTGAATTATTATTAAGTAACAACATATATCCTTCCCTTTTTTTGTAATTTCTTCAGTAATGTATTGTATAAATGATGAACTGTTGCTCTTTCTTTGTGATTCCTGTATGTTGATTACCTGCGTGTTTCCTAAATTATTTCGAAATTGTTCGGGCGAATCGTTTGCGATTTTTTAAAGTGATAAACGTATTTGTTAGTTTCCGTGATTAATTTAACCAGTTTTGTTACAGAACGTGAAGAAAATTCATATTACTTATCGTTTTGCTACGTTCTTTTTCATCATCCGTAAAATATATGCTTTACGTGTTTATAACGTACAAGAATACTTACAGAATATTCGCTCCTGAGACATCTGGTGGATGTTAGAACACATACTAAATTTGTATTAATTATATAAATAAATATAAGTTGAATCAGCAACAGAATTTTTCTTTTGTTGGGCATTTGTTCATTAGTAATTAAGCTCATTAGTTCAAGTTATTTGTTCTATGATGTTTTTGTTATGATGAGTTCTAACAGTCGTTAATTTGTTTTCCGTCCTGTATATCTACAATCTACTAAATGATCCGACATTAATTTTGACGTAAGCCCTTGTTTTCACAGATTAAATCGAAACGAAGGAAAGAATTTTTTGTGACTTCTCAAACACACGGACCTGGCTCAACATCTCGAGATTTTTTCAAGTGACCATATGTAATATTTATACTTATAAAACTTTTTTCCCGTATTCTTTTTTAAGTACTTTCTGAAAGTAATATATTTCTTCAGACTCTTCAGGGACTCTTAACAAGGATCAAGAAACGTCATCTGAAAATCATGAGAAGAGACAGGAAAAGTACGCATAAACACGCACACACCATATATAAAAACAAATATACAACATACCATCTGACAATCCAATTTCTACGATTAATAAGTGTCTTATAAATAAATAAAACATTTTGACAGATTCTGGTAATAGTTAAAAGTCTTCTTGTTTCGCAGTTAAATTAGTTTTGTTTGTTTGTTGTTGTTAAATTAGTTTTGTTTGTTTGTTGTTGTTGTTGTTAAATCAGTTTTGTTTGTTTGTTGTTGTTAAACTAGTTTTGTTTGTTGTTGTTAAATTAGTTTTGTTTGTTTGTTGTTGTTAAACTAATTTTGTTTGTTTGTTGTTGTTAAATTGGTTTGTTTGTTTGTTGTTGTTAGACTAGTTTAATTTGTTTGTTGTTGTTAAACTAGTTTTGTTTGTTTGTTGTTGTTAAACTAGTTTTGTTTGTTGTTGTTAAATTAGTTTTGTTTGTTTGTTGTTAAACTAGTTTTGTTTGTTTGTTGTTGTTAAACTAATTTTGTTTGTTTGTTGTTGTTAAATTAGTTTGTTTGTTTGTTGTTGTTAAACTAGTTTAATTTGTTTGTTGTTGTTAAACTAGTTTTGTTTGTTTGTTGTTGTTAAATTAGTTTTGTTTGTTTGTTATTGTTAAGCGCCAATCTACCCAATGGCCTATCTGTGCTCTGCCGACCTGGTATGGCCAGGTGGTTAGGGCGCTCGACTCGCAATGTGTGGGTCGCGGGTTCGAATCCTCGTCCCACCAAGCATGCTCTGGTTTTAACACCAAATAGTCTTTCGAGCTTCCAGTTTTTAAATACGGAATTAAAAGATAGCATATTAAATACAAAACTGAAATTTATATTAAGTAAAATAATATTGGGGGCTAATTTTGTTTGTTTTGAATTTCGCGCAAAGCTACACGTGGGCTATATGTGCTAGCCGTCCCCAGTTTAGCAGTGAAAGACTAGCGGGAAAGCAGCTAGTCATCACCACCCACCGCCTTCTCTTGGTATACTCTTTTATTAGCGAATTGTGGGATTTACCGTCACATTATAACGCCCACGCGGCTGAAATGGTGAGCATGTTTGGTGGGACTAGGATTAGAACTCGCGACCCGCAGAGTCTTAGTCGAGTTCCCTCACCACCTGGTCATGCCAGGCATTTGGGGTTGGCAAACTAGTCCTACAACTGGTGAAGACTATATTATGTGCCTCAGTGCCATTAACTATATTATACGATGTAAAACACCTTAAGTTCTCTCTCTTTTAACACTTTTGATAAAGTATTATACGCTCCTCATACAATCATATATTTGTTAATTTGTATATACTTAAAACAACTTTAATTATTTTTTAATTTATAAGACCTGAGCATTATTCGTTCACATATTTTGTAAGAATTCAAAAAGTGTGACATACGTTTAAATTGTAAATATGTATACATTGAGGACAAAATCCCGTGTCACAATTTAAAAGTATGTTGAAAATGGAATTATTCAGTAACTATACACGAAAATTGTTTCAAATCATTGAGAAGTAAATGTTTTTTAACGTAATTTTTTAGATTGGTTAATATGAATTCGTACTTTAGGGCGAACAGTGCTCACACTGGCCTATAACTAGATTTACTTGCGCAGGGTCCCTGAAAGTGTTCTGTTTCAGGAGTAAATTAAAACAAAATTTAGAGTAACAAATATTTTTATTTTTGGTTTTTAAGTTCATATGTCATACTGTGTTGTAACCTACAGAGTGCATAATTCTTCTGGTGATTCATG
>NW_013668843.1:2811-17181 GCF_000517525.1 Limulus polyphemus
GGTTTTATAAGTTCATATGTCATACTGTGTTGTAACCTACAGAGTGCATAATTCTTCTGGTGATTCATGGCATGCGCGTGTTTTACTGACGTCATGACAGTAGAAAAGACAACATTAAGCGTCTATTATGTGATTCATTTTAGTGTCTACTGACTGACTGACAGACAAGAAATTACTGTATAGTAGTACGAGTGGTTAAAATAGGTGATCCCATCAGGCGGCTTTCGGCCCCCTTTCGGGTAAATCAGTTATTAACGTATGAAATACAAAACACGCTCAGTTATATGTAGTTGCGTATAAAAACTTTTGAAATGTCCCGAATTCGAACAACTCTCCTTGATCAGCAACCAGTCATGAAGTACGAATAGAAGGCTTAATTACGAATAATTAGGTTAAATCGAGCAGAAAAGAGAAACTGGAGAACAAATTATGTAATAATAGAGAATCGTAAATAAAAGTTCGTACACTTTCATCAGAATTTACTATTCCAATTAACCTACTAAAGACTGAACAGTTTCAATATCAGAAATGTTTTGTAACTACTTTAGGTTTTTTGTTCTTGATTAATCCTTAATTATATTATATAAAATAATTATATATATGTGTGTGTGTATATATATGTATATATATACGTGTTAAGTAAATCCAAGCTGATCAAATTACAGTTATTTGATGACAAGGAACTCATTTTTAGATAATAAAATTTGTAGGCGGCTTGATTGTGTAATGAAAGAAACTTTATTCCACTTGTTGAAACGTTGTACATTTATTACTTGTAAAAAAAGTTTCTTTCGTTACCCATTTAAATCGTCCCCAAACTTCAAAATGCAGTTATTATAAACATTTTTCTGTTAAACAAACGACGGTTAATAATCCAGGTATCCATTTTGTTCAGATGTTTAACTCATCCTACGCGAGTACAATCGCGCCAATTTTCCCAGGCCGCAGTGGAATGCCAAGCCTCTTGTGTCAACTTTTTTAGGCTTAAGGGATGGGCCGGCTACAGCTGTATTATAAGATGTTACGATGTATCAAGTTAGTGTTTTTTCTTTGTTTTGTTTTTCTGTATATTATAGAAATTCACTTAGGATAAACTCTAATAAGACTTTACCGTGAGATTCTTATTATTATATTGTACACGCGCTTTCAAAACACGAAAGCAATAGGTGTTAATATTATTACTGTAGAAATAATTATTCAAGGTGAAATCTTACATTTTTGCATTTATTATATATATATAGACACACGACACAGTTCGATACTTACGTGTTCTGTGTGCTTGCAGTATCTCATGCGTACAATGAGTATTTAATTGGGTGTGTGGGACCATTTGAAAATTTACTCGTATTAACTCATTCAACTGTCAGTATTATAATAATAGTTAGTTTGACGAGTGCAGTGTTGCACGAATTAAACATGACGGTTATCAACAATGTTTAATTTACATAATTCTAGTGCTTAAGCCTATTCCGATTTGGTAATACATTAGCTACTTCGTACCGTTTGACGTTGTATATGTATTAAATGTGTGGCGATACGATACGATCTATGTATCTTCACGAAATTTGGTAAGCTTTCAGTAAACATTATAAATCTTTTGTACAGAAAAAATCAGAATTTCTAATAAATTATTTTTGTTAAAAATTAATGATTCAATAAAGGAAGATGAGTATTGAGTACTACATGTTGTCTTCATTTCTTTTATCAAAAACATTACATGCAAAGTAACATATCAAATTTACAATAAAAAAATACATAGACAGATGTTAACTTTTTATATTATTTTACTTCTTATGCCAGCTGTCATTTAGTTGATCAAACCTGAGAATTTGAAAAAGCACTGTAAAGTACTTATAAGACAATGTAATATAGATATTAATTAAAGACAAGACTGTCAAACTTTGTAACAAACCGTTGGTAAAACTTTTGTATCTAGATACGTATCGTATGGACTACTATGATAACATTGCACCCCCTACTATTTATTATGATCAGAACTACACGACTATAAATTTGTTGCCTGTATAATAAATTGTTTCTATTATGCAACGAATAATTAGACACAATAATTAATACAAAAATAAAACGAATATAAGGTTTATTGTGTTCGACTGTGTAACGTTTGTTTAACATTTAAATTATTATGTTTTGTTTTTTTCTGTTGTTAACAATAATTATGCCAGGCATGACCTGGTGGTTCGAGTCGCGGGCTCGAATCCCAGTCACCGAACATGCATGCTCTTTCAGCGATGGTGGCGTTATAATGTGACAGTAAATCCCACTATTCGTTTGTAAAAGAGTAGTTCAAGAGTTGGCGGTGCGTGGTGTTGACTAACTGTTTTCCCTCTAAACTATCACTGCTAAATTAGGGATGGCTCGCGTAGATAGCCCTCGTGTAGTTTTGCGCGAAATTCAAAACAAACATAAATTTATTTAAGGACCTACTTGAAATTGCAAATAATTAATTTCATTGAGGTAGTCTTACATATCCACAAGTTATAGAGGGTTTCAAGAAAAACAAATAACTTATTATTTCGTGATGATAAATATTACTGCATGTTTGAAACAAACGTTTGAGGCATCACTTCTTCATCTTACTTCAAATAATATTCGTGATATTCCGAGGACGTTTTATTGAAAAATTCACTGATTTCACTGTTTTTTTCTTAATGGCAGTGCACTATCATGTATTCTTAGACTTAGACACAGATTGCTTTCAGCTTGAAGTCCAAACGCCTTGAGTGTTCCAGATGTCAACGGTTCCTTAATTTGTGGACCCGGCATGGCCAGGTGGTTAGGGCGTTCGACTCACAATCTACGGGTCGACGGTTCGAATCCACATCCCTCCAACTACGCTCGCCCTTTCAGCCGTGGGACGTTATAATGTTACGGTCAACCCCACTATTTGTTGGTAAAAGAGTAGCCCAAGAGTTGGCGGTGGGTGGTGATGACTAGCTGCCTTCCATCTAGTCTTTCACTGCTAAATTAGGGATGGCTAGCGCAGATAACCCTCGTGTGGCTTTGCGCGAAATTCAAAACAAACATTCTTTAATTTCTGAGATATGATCTGTTCACTTTGAAGTTTGCATATTGATCCATCAGTATCTAAGCTTACCCAGGTAATAGTGATTTTATCAATCAGTAGGATTACCCAGGTAGCAAAGCGTTTTTATCAATCAATGTAGGCTTACCCATGTAGTAAAGTGTTATTATGTATCCGCAGGTAGGTGACATACTGATTTTCTATTGTTTCTTCTTCCAAACACTTTTCAATCGATCGCCATTCCTTCATTTCTCCACGGATTGACTTAAAACTTGGTAGGGTTATACCTCTGTCCATTAGGCCCAGACAACTCTTTCATTTTTTTCTGCCTAGGTCTTTTTAATGATTTTATGGAGTCAAAGATCAAACAACCCAAAAATGTATATTTTAGGCTCCTGTGAGGTCATGTTTACAGCAATGAAGATAAAAATTAGCACAAATATAAATTTGTATGCGCCAAACACACTGCCCATTTTGAGTCTTCTTAGAGGGGTCAAAGCTCACAAAAAAAGCATAATTTTAGGATTTTTTGATAATTACTCCGCCGTATTTCGGTCAGCTTGCATGGAATTTGGTACAAAGATACTTTTTTTCCAGTTCCAAAAATACGGGATATGCCCATTTTTCATCATTTTAGGGTGGGGGTCAAAAGGTTAAATAAACCCATAATTTAGGGGTTTTAGTCAATTAATTAGCCTTGTTTCGACCAATTTACACGGAATTTGGTTGAAATATGCTCTTTGCATATCTTTTGATCAATTTTTTAGCGAGGAAAGCACAATTTGGGGTTTTCGTGAACCATTCCCGTGTATGTCAAACAACTTAAATGTGTATGTCAACCAACTTACATGGGATTTGGTACAAAGGTATCTTCTTGCAAGTCCCAAGTAGACATATAGACAGTTTTCGATTTTTTTTAGGGGGGGAGGGGTTCACAATATTTCTCGTGTTAAAACTGGTCATGTTGGGATTGCGTGACGGAGACATGTTGAATTAACCCACGAATTTTGGCCTCTTTAATTATTATAGACTTCTCTATGTAGTAAAGTGTTTTTATCAACCAATATAAACATACCTGGTACAGTGGTAGTGAAGTGTTTGTAAACAAATATTTAAATTTTGCATCCGCTAACCCTACTCTTAAAGAATAATGTTATAGCTTGCACAGAGAGGTATGGTTACCATTTTTATAATACACATGTCTCTAAGCAAGATCTAGGTAGGACTAACTAGTTGACTCTTTATTGGAATTACAAGAAGAAGAAGAAATAAGTAAGAAATAATCACAATAATTGTTGTTATTACTATATTTTTAATTCATTAGTCCCGGAAATGCTCAAGTATGATTGAACAAATTGATTACTGCGCAGATCATGTTAGGATATATGTTATGTACCAAGCTTTCCATTTAAATATGTATATTGCCTTAAATTTTTCCTGTTTTTGTTTTCTTTTATTCACAACCTTAATATGTGTTTTGTCCGTTAGGGCTTTCGTAGTGATTAGCAAATAAGGTTAAAGTAATATGTCATGTCTTCATGATACAGAAATGTTACTTTAGTAGTTATACCTCTCTGCTCATTGCTTATATGTGTCGGAACCGATATAGGGAACTTCTACGACATCCTATATCAAAGTAGCATCAGTATTGTTTCAGAATATTGCGTAATATTTACCGAAAATGGTTGTTTCTGCTGCGCAGCATGATTGCTTGTAAGAATATAATTTGTTATTACTAACTATAATTAAATATTGCAAGTTATAAAATTTTAGTTTGGCTTCACTGCTGTGACGTCTCTTTCTAAACCATAAAATGGGTGTCAAAAACGAAAAACAAGAACGATGTACTGGATAAGGGAGCTGTCTCCAAATGATTGCTATCCAACGATAAGGGAGCTATCCCCAGACGATGTACTATCCAACAACAACAAGGGAGCTATCCCTAGACGGTATACTATGAAACGATAAGGGAACTATCCCCAAACGAGAAAGTGTGTTATCGGATTCCTTTTTCGAAATAGCACTATACACGTTTTATATTAAAAAGTTATGTCGATTCACTGAATTATCAAGAAAGAGTTTTCTCCTTGTTTTTATTGTCACTCGCTAGGATAGCATGATATGATTTGGCGATTTTTCAACAAATAGCAGAGGAGTTAAATAATGAAAACTGCTTAATTCTCCCCGAGGATTTAGTTAGAACAGTATTCAGTGCTAGGTGCGAAGAAGAGTGTCGTCTTAAATACAGTTATTCTTAACATTATTTTGCATTTTAATTTGTGCGTCATTTTTGTTGGCATCATATATACATTCTTTAAGTTATTTAATATGAAACACTTAATTGTGGTACTTATAGAAGAAAACAAGGTGGGAAGTTAGTGGGTGGAGTTTTTAAGAGTATAAATGGAATAATCTAGTGCCCTCTGAGAATTACTTTGAAAATAAAACTTTGGTTTGGTTGCCGTTAAACACAAAGATACACGGGCATCGTCGTAAAGCCTACAGACTTACCACTGAGCCACTAGGTGGCAATAACATTATGTAAAGTTCGTGATTATTAAGACTTATTATGAACCACAATATATTTAATACTAATATTTTATTTCCAAATGACTTTTGAGATATTATCAGAAATGGTGTTAAACCATGTAATCAATTCAACCATTTTTATTTTACCTATAGCTACAGTTTTCATCGTACCACTGGAACTGGTGCCCGAAAGTCGAACACACGAGGTGTTGTCACTGGAATGTAATAACACCATACTGAATAATACCAGATGATAACATTAATAACTGTAGGACTTGTTCTATCACTTCTCTCGTTCGATGGATTCTTTTGAATCATTTGGTGTAAATAATGCGAAGTTCAGTCCACGTAAAAATAATTACTTCATTTATTTCTTATTATTTTCTACAGCTACGACCACCTATAAGTTGTATCTTAATTGCACAAATAACATTTCATCTTGAACTTCACGACTAAATGTAGGCCCAACCTCAAATATAACATTTTATTGTAAACTATGAGATGTACGTCTAACCTAAAAACACGTTTTGTTAGATAATCAAACACCTAACTCATCAAATAACTGAATAACAGAACAAACACGATGCCCCCCAGTGGCACAGCGGCATGTCTGCGGAATTACAACGCTAGAATCCGTGTTTCGATACCCGTGGTGGGCAGAGCACAGATAGCCCATTGTGTAGCTTTGTGCGTAACTTCAAACAAACAAACACGATACCTCTCATTGAATACCCATTCACCATTCCCGAATTAATTGTCTACTCGTATTTATATCTGTATCCTTGTTTCTACATATTTTGCAAAGCCTTTCTATCATTTCATCATTATTCCGACCAGCAGCTCACTTTCGCAAGGAAACAAATTACAGCATTAAAAACATGACTTACAACGGTTGAAATTCTGCCTATTGTCACGGTACTAAGTACCAGAACTTATTTTTTAAGGCGGCGCTAGTATCGGGACTTATTTGAGTTGCTTTGCAGTTTTTTATATTTGTACATATTTTTTTTTTCTTTTCAAAAATAGGTCCACTCCACCAAGCTGAATACCTCTACTTTTTCTTTTGTTTTGAGAATTTCACCCCTGCAAGATACAACAGTACATATAGGCCTCGCTACCATCTAGCTAGTTCAGTCATGCTTCAAGAATAACTCTTTGAGTTGTAAATTAAACTCCCCACGAAGAAACTGCAAATCAAAAAAAAAAAACAACAAAAAAAATTCATCTCTCATTCAGCAGAAAATTGATTTTTCAAAATTTCATCACGGTTTAGCTAAAATATGATCTTATTACAAGTTTATAACCGAAGTATCAACGTGGAGTAAATTAATTAGTTAACCTTAAACCTAAAATATGAATTATTGTCTGTTTATTTTAAGTAGTTTATGAATTTTAAAACTTTCTTAATTCAGCTCTCGTTAAATTATTGATCTGAATTTTGTTCAAGAGTATAAAATGTTTATTTTCGCTAGGACGTAGCAATATTTTATATCGCAAGGACAAATAAACAAAGCCCTGTATTCATATGATATTATTGTATATTGTATTTTTAATATTTTAATTTAAATATTTTATTTGTTTGAAGTTAAGCACAAAGCTACACAATGGGCTATCTGTGCTTTGCCCAACACGGGTATCGAAACCCGGTTTCTAGCGTTGTAAGTTCGCAGACATACCGCTGTGCCACTGGGGTGCTAAATGTTTTGTGTTATTTGCTAAATGAAATATATTGCATGACCACGCATGGCGCCTTGAACTTTCCTGAGTGTCGAGATTTGACTGACGTCTTTAATTTTCATGGGATTTGGGGAAAACAAATATTGTTATACTAGTAGAGAACCGCAAAGTGTTTGTAGTCAAATTAGTATTTTTATTGCAATAGTACTTCTAAAGGACTTCTAGAATAATACAAAATAATTCTAATCGCAGATAGCGAAATCTATAACAGTATAAGTCAACTTGTCTTAGGCCTAACATTAGTTAAGCCTTTACTAAGTATGGCCTATGATCGATAAAGAGGTAAATTAACACTGTCACTTTTGTACGTTATTTGCTTTAATTTAGTTAGGGCTAAGCTTTGCCATACTTAATATTATCACTAAATAAACTTATAAAAGTCATTTTGCGACCAAAAGTTAGACCTTTTCAAAAACGTTGATAAGCTTTTAATATGTTGTACAAAATGTCTATTAAAGTATATTTACACCCGCCTTTTGTGTACATCCCTTGAAATGAACTGCGCACGCAGTTACAGAGTAGACAAAAACTGAGTATTATTATAATAAATATAAAAACAAGAGGGAATCAGTGAGCATAATAGTTAGCGAGTCTGTTTCAGTGTTAGTGTCGATCATTTAGTGGTTGTATTAGTCAGCCAGTTTTGAGTTGTGCCGTAGCTTGAGAGAAAATTAAACAAGAGATTGTTAATTTTTATAGTCAACTAGGCTTTTCAACGAACACAGCTCGTAAAACATGTATATTGAAGTCGAAGAATAAATTGTTTATGTTATCATTAAGTGGACTGAACTTTGCATTTTTTTCACTGAATAATGAAAAAGAATCCGTCAACCATTAAAACCATTGCAACTGGCGCGGCATGGCCTGATGGTTAGAGCGCTCGATTCGCAATTTCCAGGTCGCAGGGTCGAATCCGAATATCTTCAACCTTTCAGCCATGGGGAAGTTATAATGAGGTAGTCAATTATTTTATTTGATTATAGTAGTTTAAGAGTTAGCGGTGAGTGGTGTTTACTAGCTGCCTTCCCTCTAGTCTATCTCTGCTAAAGTAGGGACAGCTAGCGCAGATAGTCTTCGAAATTTCAAACAAACCAAACCAATACAACAACAAACTGCCGAAGCATGATTATATTTAATTATACTTTTCATGATACATTAGTATTAGGTCTATTATATCTGTAATAAAATATATTTCTATGCTTAGCTTTTAGATTTTGGTAGACCTATAGAGTTCTTTGATGCGTGTGTTGTGATGTGTTGAATAGTTTATACATCTGGTTTATGGTGCAAGTGTTTTATATATAGATAGTATAATAGAGTTCCCGCGTTCCTAAAAATCTTTGAAAAGTTTTTAAGTTTTTAAACGCCATTTCCAGGCCTGGAAATATGATGGAAAATTCTGAAAGGTTTTGGAAAAGTTTTCAAATTTAGACAACGAGCTTACTCAAAATATTTAATGAAGTTTAGAGATAAGTAAACAGTTAGAAAACATCAGTTACAATAGGAAAGACTGTTTTGCCGCGTGCACAGGTGCACGTTATCGTCTGACATACTGCATAGGTCCACGAACATTATCATCAGATCTTAATCGACCTGTTGATAACGTGATATAACCAGGTAAGTGGATGTTTTTTTATCATATAATTCGCTAAACTTTCCAAGTTTGACTATAAAATAATAAAAATCTAATATTTGTATTAAGAGGTTACAATTTTGCATGATATAATATACTCTATAGGGCTTCTAAGCAGGTATGCGTAGGCTAGATCTTAAATCATTCCTAGAAACCAGACAGTAACATGACTAACGTTAGGAACTATTATGTCTAGATCTAAATCTAGTCTCTAGATCTGGATCTACATTATAATGTAGTAAAATGTGTTAAATCTGTACGGTTATAGATACCTAATTAAAGACCTAAATGATTGATGTTAGGCCTAGGCCTAATTGTTCGTGTGTGTGGTTTAAGAAACATATCGAGTTATAAATCTAATGTTAAATCTCGTTTTCCAAAGATTAAACAGAAAATATATTCAGCATGGTGTCCACACCATAAGAAAATTGGTCATCATTATTGCTAGGTTTTCCCACCATTTTGTACAAGCTATTGAACGAGTATATGCTGTGTTTATAAGATCTATAGGTCTATTAGTGCTACTCATTTCCAATGAAATTAGCCAATTTTCTAGTAGGCTATCAAGTGCATATAGGCATATAATTAACAAACGTGAATAAATTTTACCTAGACTTGAAGTCTTCGCTCAGTTGTATTTGCAGGATTCAGATATATTTCTAACTAGAGCATTGAGAGAGAATACATACCCTCGTCCCGCCGCTCATTTTCGAGATTGCCTGCGTTTATATTGGATAACGTAAAATTTCGCTTTAGAAAGTTCAGAAAATTCTTCCCAGATCCAGAATGGTCAACGATCCTGCTCATTTTTTTTTTGTTGAGTGTGATGTAGTTTCAACCTTAATGTACCCATGCAAATTTGGTACAACTCCGATCACACTTTACGGTTATTAACCCAAAACTGAGAAAATACCTTATCTCTTCATTATAAAAAAATGCTTCAAAGTGATTCAGAATCTGGATCCAAATTTGGGGAGGGATATGCAATACTGACTTCCCATCTTGTGTAAAATTTTCGTACACTTGGGTTCGTCAGTTTTTGAGATACACGCGCGGAAACACAGACAGACAGACAGACAGACACACGGACGACCCGATTGCAATACCCCTGCAAGCCGAGGGTAATAATACATTATACTTTTTCATTAAATCGTTATCTATCGCTTCTCGTATGTGCATATCGGAGTTTGTTAGCCCTAGGCTTAGGTCTAATTTGTGCTAATTTGTGGCACAGCGACATTTCTGCGGACTTACAACGCTAAAAACCGGTTTTTGTTACCCGTGGTGGGCAGAACACAGATAGCTCTTTGTGTAGCTTTGTGCTTAAACTACAAACAAACAAACAATTAAATAATTATTTACCAATACTTTTATAATATCTACCTTTGGAAACACGTATGTCTAGGTGCAGTTTGTTTTATAACACGAAATGGTCCTTGAATTTCTAAAAATCGTCATTTAAAACTTGATGTTTCATTTCTGCATAAGTTCAGGAACCCTGGTTTGTAGTGTGTTTAGAGCTTTAAGGATGCTGAAGGAAGATACGTGGCTTTAACTATGATATTGCTGATAAGCCTATTTCATGTTAATCTATAATTATATGTAATTCCGAGGAATTTTGCTGTTTCAGTGACTTTAACTTTGTTGTAGTAGATTTAGACTATAATCTGTCGTGTTTCTTTTTGTCTTTTGCTTATTTTTCTATTGACAATCACAGGAGATAAATATTACAATCCATTTGGAGCACCAAGTCCGTATTTGATTTAGCTGATCTTGTAAGTGTTTAATTGCTTGTATTGGACTTTTTGATGAACACCATACCGCAGACTTGGGAGGCCTGTGTGTGTGTGTGTGAATACTTCATTTAAATCATTTACATATAAGATATAGAGGACAGGGTTCATGAAAGAACCCTGAGGCATTCCGAAAGAAGGCCAGAAACACGTGCACGCGCATAACATCAAAAGTTTCACATTGGACTTTTATTGTAAAAACAATACAAATAAAGTTGCGGTACCTTTTTTTCTTCTTTTTTTTTTTTTTGAGGGAACCATTTTGTAAGTAATGTATATATATGAAAAGAACATTAAGGTGGCGTAAGTATAATTTTTTTTATGTTGTTCTATTAGCCTGGTGCTATGATCAAATCTTATTGTATGTTAGGTGATGAAAGTATCGCTGATGGTATTGATGTTGTTAAGTGTTTGCTTTGTCAGATCAGAAGTTTTAAGGATCTTTGGACATTTCGCACAAGCATGTTTAATGTATTAAAAATTTGAAGCTGCACATTAACTGGTGTGAATATCAACTAATTATTGAAATATTTCAGAAGTTTATCGGATTGGTCTGTATATCCTGTGATGAAAGATTCGACAGATTCTCCGCCACCACAATCATACGTCTCGTGGGAAAAAAAAAAGACTAAAGGTTAGTTAACCTAGTTCATTGGGATTAGTATGTTTAACGTTCATTAAAAATCTGTGTTCATAAACAGTGTATAGTGTATATGTACCAAGTTTAAATGCGTTTGTTCTACACTTGAATGTCGGAATGTTAGATCGTTAACATCTTGTGGTATAGCTTAATTAGAATGATGGTCAACGTTTAGGTCAAGCAACTAGGTCTTCTAGGTTTGTGTGGTTATTTATTGGCAAAACTGCTAAGGCTATCTGCTGCTGTTCCTAATTTTCAGGGAAGGCAACCGGCTTACAGCACCCGCCGCCAACTCTTCGACTATTGTGAGTCGAACACCCTAACTAACCAGGCCATGCCAGTCCGCTTTGCTGAGACGCCACAAACTTGAGCCTCGATAGACCTCAGCTTACGCAAAAGATTGCAGCCTTTCAAAGAAAGCTAAGTACTCTCACTAACAGTGCATAAATTAGTTCGTGATCAAGGAAGTTCCTTGTTTATCGACACAGTTCTCGAGAAACATGCTTGTGCAATGTACTTAATACGTACTCCTAAGAAATCTGATAATTTCAGGTATGTCGGATGAATATATGTGAGTGTTGATTAGATCAAGTAAATGCGCAAAGAAAAAAAAAATCCCAAAGGATTCTTCATAATTTGTTCTTTCTCTTTTAACAGTTGTAATGTATTTTCTCCTTCAGATTTTATTTTTAAACTTATCTATTTGGTTGCTTGGTATCATCCCACAAATATCTAACCATCATCCCATCATTTATATAACGAGCTACATGTTTATAAATAATTACCTTAGACTGTTCATTAATTAATACCTAAAGTACGTGTTATGTATCAAATATATATTGAATATGTAATGAGAATACCCATTCCTGTTAATTACTGCAAGTTTTAAAACTCTAATTTGACTTTAGGAAAACATAACCCAACAATCTTTGTATAGGTTGATACTGTTATATGTTTGAGTGTGTGTGTATATAAGTTAATACTTTTAACACCAGAAAGGCACACCAGGCCGGTTTCCTATGGCACACGTGGATGAGAATGGTAACACAATTCTTCTGCTAACCACACACAGCTAACCATATTTACCCAGTTGGATAAGCTGAAGCTTTCAACTATGAGCCCAAATCACTAACCATAAACACTAGGCCACGGAACTCCTGAATGTGTATGTGTGCACATATTGGTCATTCAACCTGTGCTATGTATAGTGGTTTCTTGTCCCTTTTGTCAATTTGAAGTTAATGACAGCTTTGAATGTTCCAAACTGTCCACGAACCATGACTAGAAATGGCCAGGTGGTTACGGCGCTCGACTCGCAATATGAGGGTCGCGGGTTCGAATCCCCGTCACACCAAATATGCTCGCCCTTTCAGCCGTGGGGGCGTTATAATGTGACGGTCAATTCCACTATTCGTTGGTAAAAGGGTAGCCCAAGAGTTGGCGGTGGGTGGTGATGACTAGCTGCCTTCCCTCTAGTCTCACACTGCTAAATTAGGGACGGCTAGCGCAGATAGCCCTCGTGTAGCTTTGCGCGAAATTCAAAACAAACAAACAAACATGACTAGAAATCAACGAAGACATTTGGATGTTTCATTCACATGAAGAACCATCGTACGAATGGAAGCTGGCCACTCTCAACAATCTGTTGATAACCGACTAGACTTATCTATATCTCCAATTGAAACAGAATGTCCAAACCTGGACAATGCATTCAAAACACGAGCGTGTAACTTCTACCTGTCGATTCTGCTCACTGCAGTTGTAGATACCTACTTCGAGATTGATAAAGAAGTTCTGAGTCGCAACCGGATACTTTATTATGGTACAAATAGTTACAAACTGAGTTCACAAGGCCGACATATATGCCAGACAGTCAGTTAAGTGCATTACACTCATATTAAAGCAGGAATCAGCTTACTTAAAATGGCACCACACCAATAACACGGTCAATGGGCCATATTATATGCAGAGCAATATTATTTTTACATATGAGGAACGCTTCACCCTGCATCCAGATAATAGGTGTAAATTCATTTTGAGAATCGCTCGTTCCAGATTCCACCACATTTTCCTTGAGATGGAAGTATGATGTGGGCAGGAATAAACATTGGTGGACGTACTATTTCCACATCCTATGCAATGCTACACTTTGTAGGTACTACATCCTGTAACTGTGGTTCAGTATGCTGGTGCAATGGCCCTGATGACTTCAGACTAATGGATGATAAGGCATCTTTCCACAATGTTAAAGTGCTCGTTCACTGAATAAAGAATTTAACCTATGGAGTGGCCTGCGCGTCACTAAACTTCAATCCAGTTAAGCATGTGTAGGATGTTTTCGAGAGACATGACTTAAGATATTAAAGATGCCTTACAAACAGCTCTTACATGAATTATAAAGAAGTAAATTTAAATGACCAATGATGTATCATCAGATATCCACTGTGCATACAAACGAACTTGGTTGTAGCTAAAATGTTACAAATTCCAATCGCTTTTAATTGTGTAATGTATTTTGTAAGCTGGGATCGGACAATTACTCTTGAGACTATAACCAATTTGTTTTAAGACTTTTTTTTCATAAATTGTTGCTATAATTCAAAATATTCCAATGAACAGTGGTTGAGGAAAAAAAAAGTGATACTTATTATTTTGCTTTGTTTTCAGCGGAGATCGCATCTCACATTTGGCGTTTTTTTAAACCAGCTTGTATAATTTTAATGTAATCAAAGCCAAGAATATAAAATATTTCTTGAAGCATTATTTTCTTTTCTTCTCCTCCCCTAGTTGATTATATAGCGAAAGAATATTTCTTACTCTTCCGAGCCCGGCATGGCCAGGTGGTTAGGGCGCTTGACTCGCAATCTGTGGGTCGCGAGTTCGAATCCCCGTCACACCAAACATGCTCGCCCTTTCAGCCGTGGGGCGTTATAATGTGACGGTCAATCCCACTATTCGTTAGGTAAAGGAGTAGCCCATGAGTTGGCGGGTGGTG